>NC_141808.1:15607466-15907466 GCF_057944985.1 Cucurbita pepo subsp. pepo | reverse complement strand
TTTGTTCCATACGTATTCCATAAGGTAGACTCTATTATTGTCATGTTTCCGTTTAAAATTTCTACTGCCCTCCTTCCAAACTCCAACAGATCTCTACCTCCAGACCACTCGATCCAGAAGTGCTCAATGTTTGATGGAAAACTTGAGAAGACATTATAACTATAAATATAAGCAAGCATCATGCAAATTATTGCGCCACAAGTTTAAAGGAAACAAACTTAATGTTTACTGGATTTTCTGTAGCGACCCATACCCGGGATTCTGAATCCGGATTTTGGCACCTAATGGCCCCGGCATTCCTTTGCAACCCTACGACATGGCCACATTACCTACTCCTCGCTTCTTAAGAATGAAGACTCTCCTCACAAACCAATACGAGTCCTTCCAGCATGCTTTGTCATCACTCACATGCATCCCAAAAATATTTCTAGAAGGTCACCCAACATAGAATTGCTCCAAGTAAAACATGTTTAACCATGGAGTTCTTATGATTGAGCCATCGAAAAGAAAAGTACACCTTGTTGGTAATAGGTAGTGGTTTGCAATTATTTTAAGCCTTTCTTAGCTAAGTTATCCTACCCTCATGATACCTCTCATTCTGATGTAGCCTCCGTTCATTCATGTACCCCTCCTTTACTCGAGTGTCACATTTTTTAGTTTTCATATTAATGAACAACAAATTTAAAGGAAACAAACTTATTGTTTACTACATATTTTATAGGTTTCAGTCTTCATCGGGATAGGTCGAGGATGTGTCGGAACTGAGCACTAACTAAACTAAGCAAAACAAATAGTAGATAAGATTCAAAATGCTCTGAACGATAACAGGCAGAACAAGAGATAGCACAAGACCTGCTGAATTCGGGCTCTTTTTTGAAAGATTTGTTCTTCGTGTGCAGATACAGCTTGGATAAAATGCTCCACTTTATCTAACATAACCTAATAAGTTCACAGGAAAAAAAAGATGTTCAGAATAGAGCTTGATTATTATACACACGCACACACAAAATATTTCACAAGAGAGAAGAAAAGTGAGAAAGTAACAGGAAAGAGTTCCACGATGCATAACCCTTAACAATCAATTGAAAGAACTCCATGATGCGTGGAATATCCTAGCTGCCCCACTTCAAAGAATAAAGAGCAAGCAAAATGAAATTCTCCCATACCTAAGATTATTTTCTTTTTAACAATAGATATATAGCATACCATAAATCCAAAAAAAGGAGGAATACACAGATTTGACAAGGAAATAGGAATCAAATCCCGAAGCCTCAAAAAGGGGACTCTATACATGTAAAAAAATGGAGTGTTATAAAACAACACTCTTATTGATCATTATATAAACAATATGATGAGGAGATGGTAGATTATTTCAACCCAGCACAATGGCACTTTACAGAATTATCTAATTGAGAAAGAAAAAAATAGCTACTTTTCAATTCCAATGAGCAGCATATAAGATTTGAACTTTAGCTCTGAAAATACACAAGGTTGACACATTAAAGCAAGAGAAAAGGTTATTAAGAAGTAGAAAAAATGGTAGACATACGTTAGAAACGAGCAATAAGTTCAGATGAAATCCTACTTCCAAAGGAAAAATATGTCAGCAACGGTGATCAAGTTTGCAAGAAATAAGAATAGACCATTACCTCACCCGCGTCAGTAAGATAACCACCCATAGCAGGAAACTCCTTTCTATATATGTGCATCAGCAAATTAATAGCACCCTGAACCAGAAAATTAAGTCATGATACGATTGTTAAAGATAAAAATTATGGAAAAGAGGCAGTATATGACTTTACAGCCCTCAAAGCACTGAACTTGGGTATTTAGCCATTTAGGAAACAAAGAAATAACAGTATGCTCCTTGTAAACAGCTAGATCCCCTTACCTCTCTTATCTCCAAGGTTGGCATATGTGGAAGAAAATCGTTGCCAACAAAGAAACACAAAAACACAAAATCATCCACTATTCGCTCGAAATCAACCTCAAAAGGTGGATTGGGAATGTCCAATTCATACTGCAAGTATTCTCGTAAAACCCAAATGTTGAGAAACTGCACAGGGAGTACATCATGTCAGATACAGCAAGACATACTAAATAAGATACATTGAACCTTTGAAATCAAGATAACATATTCTCCAACCTGATATTTCTTTTTATGAATTGGAGTTTCATCGGCTGCATTCCAATCTTCTGGACCATCAGACTTTCCACGACACTCAGCTGCAAAATGACCAACTTTGCCACAATTGAAACATTTTTCCTGTTGCCCTGGTAGCATTATTACCTGCACGACTAATGTGTGTATTCAGTAATCGATCAATTTGAAGCAGGAGATCAGCTAGAAGTTAGAAACACATAACCACTCATAAGACAGTCAACTGACCTCTCTTAAAATTGAAAAGTGAATCTCGTGTGTTGCTAGACTAAGCATAATCAGATCTGCATCCTGAAATTAATACACAAAAACAGGAATTATAATGTAATAACTCTTTCTGCGCACACAGCCAAGAAGCATTAAAGAAAAGGAAAATATGAAAACCTAAGATAGAAGTCACTCACCAGACCGTACAGACAATGTCGAGTGTTTGGATCAAAACCAGGCAAATTGCGTTGTAGCCGAATGTATGACATAATTTTGTGCTCTCCCTCGCCAGGAACATTTGAATCAGATAGAATAACCTTCAAATAATCATCGAATGCATCCCCATAAATAAACATAGAGAGAGAAAGTATCCTGAAAGCCAGAGGTATAAAAGGTGGAAGATACAGAAAGGATTACTCCACCAATAAGGAATTATCCAATCTTTAAGCCAATTGAAGATGAAAGAATGAGAAGAACAAAAATGTTCCAATCATACCTTCGTAAACCTCCACCCTGGGTTGTTATTTAATCTTGAATGCGCATAATACTGAAGTGCTACGGAGAGCACTGCCATAAATTGAGTTCCGGGAGTGATGACATTAGAGTCACATGTTTCGGGCTTCTCCTTAGGTAATAAGCTTTGCCCATCAGCTTCAAACGCTTTTCTTAATCTTTCTTCTTCAGCTTCCTAACACGTGCAGAGCAAAAAGTAATTAAGATTCCTTCAGTGATCATAAACATACATGATGATAGATGGCATATAAGCAGTCTCACGGCCTCGGCAGCATCTTTTGCAGCTCTGAAACGCCGAGAACGTTGCTGATTCATTTTAGCTCTAGGTGCAACACCATCTGCCAAATTCTAAGATTATTAAAATAGACCTTGCATATAGAGAACAGAAATGCTACAAGAACCTAAAATATTTCATACCAATTGCCATGTAAAGAACCTTTCTTGGCCGAACCAATGAGAAGAGATGGTCAATGTAATCGAAAATGGATTTAAATACATCGTCGTATGTAGCTGGTGGAGGCTGAACATGTAAATCAAACACAAATCATCAGCAACAAATTTCAACAATTCTTACAGAAAATAAATCTAAGATGGAGGCCGATTCAGTAGCGTCACTCGTCAGCATTCCTAATAGTCCAAATCAAAACCACGTCTATTCACAATTCTTTATGCCTTACAATTTTTTAATTCGGAAAGTAAATTTTCATTTCGAGAAAAAAAAAAAACCATGCGTTGTTCTCATGCCTCAAAAACCATCAGAGTATAGTTTAAGCAGCATTTTGATCGACACTGGTAACTTTTCATTTCTAAATCAAATTTACTTCGCTTTGTGGGAAAAAAAAACGACGATATCTGATATCCAGACTCCGCATTAGACAAATTCCCACGCCAGAGACCACAAGCTAGAATTTAAGACAGAGAATTATCCATTTCAACATCTAAATTTCGCAAAACCCTCCAAACACTCTGATATTCTGCCAACACTGCGCTACTCTACGAGACATCCAAACACATATACATCAAAGAAACTCAAGCTTGGCCACATAATGCAACCATAAGGCTCATTTCCCCTCGCAAACCAATCCCATTACAATCTCAAAACTGAAGCCAATGTAAAGGAGGTCAAGAACTGAATACCTTGCCTTCAGGATGAAAGCACGGATGAATTATGCCATTCATATCCAAATACAAGTTGTCAAACTCCATTCCATTAGGGTTAGGCTTGGAGACGTCGATCGGCAAGACGACCCCGTTGGGGCCATCAACTGGCTCTTCCTCGACCACATCGGCGATCGACCGGGGGTACCGGTCGGCAAGCCACCGGTAGAAGGCAGGGACACCCATGGCCGCTGGAGCTCCGGCGAGTCAGTTCAGAGAAGAGGGAATTTCAAGATCTGTAAAAAGCTTCTATTGCAGACAAGTTAAGGTACGGATGCTTCCGCAAACAAAGAGACGATGGGGAAATTGGAACGTGTTTGGAAACGAAGATTGTGTGTCCTTATCGTTGATAACTATTTCCTTTCACCATTTTTCATTTGTTTGCAATTTTTACCTAACCTTTTTACCAAATGATTTTAAGATTATTTTATTTTACTTTTAGTGAATATGAAATAAAAAAAATTACAATAAATTTAGAGTTTATCGTAAAAATTAATATATTTGCAACGTATTAAATTCTTAATTAGATCTTCTAAAAAAATAATCTAGCAGATATTGTCTGTTTTTGCTCGTTATCCTCGTCAGCATCACAATTTTAAAACGTGTCTAATAGGAAGAAGTTTCTACACCCTTATAAGGAATGTTTCGGATCTCACAATCCACCCCCTTGGAAGTCGAGTGTCCTCGCTGACACACCGCTCAGTGTCTGGCTCTGATATCATTTATAACCGTACAAGCCTAACGCTAGCAGATATTGTTCGCTTTGGCTCGTTACATTTCGTCATTAGTCTAACAGTTCTAAAACGTGTCTAATGGGATAATGATTTCACACTCTTATAAGAATGTTTCATTCCCCTCTTCAACCGATGTGAGGTCTCACACTATAATTCAACAATTTCGTAGTTAGGTCAAAGGTTTGAAGCCACCCCTTTAACTAAATATTTAAAAAATTTGTTCAATGGAAGCTAAACGTTTAATTTTGTCGTTATGGTAAATTTTTGTTTTCGTCTTTTAACTTTTTTTTCAATTGTCACGGACCAAATAAAGATTTATCGTAAAAAAAATACGCAAAAAAAACTATTAATGAAATTTTTGAAAGTTCGGAAATTTTTTTTTATATAATTTAATCAATACAATTTCATCATCTTCTTAGTATGTTGAGGCATAGATGAGTTTCGATTTCATGCCTCGAGTGGATGCAGGTGTCCCAGATAAAGGGGAGCAAAGCTTCAGCTCGTAGTTGTTGAAAAAAGTGAGTTTTAGTTTCGTATCTAAGAACTTCCCAAATATATACGTGTTATAAGCGGGAGATAGCGTATGACAGACGATGGCAATTATCGAACGACAAAAGTGCATGACGGTGCAAGAAGCATCAGGGAGTGGTAAATTGTGGCGCCCAATCAGCACCATATGACAACAGAGCAGATGGAGCGACATGTGGCATACGATAGTACAGTCAAGAGGGTTGAATGGTAAACATCGTCATCAACAGCAAAGCTATCGAGAAATAAGGGCATGCAACACAAAGAGCAAGCATAACTCAACAAAGTTGAACTATCACGTCGTATCTTCGTTAGTCAACAAATTGTCAAAGACAATAAAAAAAAAAACTATTTAAAATTATTTGACACTCTTTATGGACTAAAATAACTCTTTTTTCCAAATTATAAATCTATGGGTAGTTTGTGTGGTCTAACGTGTTTAGTAAGTCGAAGAATTCGATTAATTTAATCTAATTTGTAAGGTTTGATTCAAATAAATAAAACTCTTATGATTTTTGATCGTTCATAGGTTTTTCGATTAAATTGAATCAATCAATTTACTGTTAATTTAAAATATAATTTATTTACTTAGCTATATATATATATATTTCATAATTATTTATTCTCCGACAATTCTTAAAATTAAAATTTGAAATATTTAAAATGTAAAATGTAATTTTTCAAAATATATATTGAATCTGAGTTAAAATCTTATCTCGAAAAATAAATAAATAGACACTAATATTTTAGTGTTTAAAAAAAAAAAATGAATAAATGACTCAAAATGTGAGATCTTACCTCGACAAGAGGGAAATGAAACATTAATTATAGAGGTGTGAAAACCTCTTATATAGACACGTTTTAAATTATAAAGGTGTCGAAACCTCTTATACAGACACGTTTTAGAATAGTGAGTATGACGACAATACGAGTCAAAACAGACAATATCTATTAGTAATGGGTTTGGGTGGTTATACAAATAACTCGAACCCAATATTTTTTTGATTGGACGTTACACAAATAACCCGAACAAAAAGAAAATTACAATCTACACAGTTGAATCGAGCAAAAAAAAAAAAAAAAAAATCTCAACCTATCCAATCAAACTCGATGAACCTATCCAATCCAACGGGCGGACACTCTCATATATTAGCCACCAAAACAAAACAAAAAAAAAAAAAAAAAAAGAAAATCATTAGGAACGACATAGTCAACAAACAAGACAGCCTAGCAAAGTTAGGATCCGATTTTGATTGTTGCTTTAATGGCCAAATGTTGCATTTTTCAACCTTATCAATATAAGAACATGGCACGTTATTCTATAAATATATTTTAAAATATAATTTATTAAACAATTTATAAAAATATAACATGTAACATAGTTTAATACAATTATGACCTGAATAATAAAGGGCTTTGAATGTAACACCAGCATTATTGAATATTTATTATTCAACAATATACATTTAATATTACTTAGTATATATCATTGTATTCACAATTATAATAAAATTTATTAATTATGATATTTTGAATTTAAATTTTATATCGATCAATAATTATATATATAATATTTAAATTTCATATAATCGACTAATTGAAGGGCACATTTGACATTTCACCATGCCCATTCAAAAGTCAAGCTTCCATGTACCTTATCTTAAAATTGCACCAATAAAAAAATTATTAAATATTTAATATTTAATGGAAATATTAAATAAAACATGTGGATAGCAAGTACCTTCATACATAATTCAAGTGTTTTTTTTTTAATTTAATTACTTAAAAAAAACTCATAGTTAATTGCATTTTTTCAAAAAATAAAAAAATAATAAAAACTTTATTATAATTTTTTACTATATGTTTAAATTTGGAATTTAATTAAAAAGGTTTAATTAAAAAAAAATTCAGAAGCCAAATTAAAAATATGAAATTAAAAAAAATGCAATTATATTATGGATAATTACATAAATGACGTGGAAAAAGAAATAAAACGACTTTTTTTTTGGCTTTTAGTTTTCATTTTCCAATTGAGAAGCAACTCTGTTTTTTTTTTTTTTTTTTTTTAATTTTAAGAAAATAACAACACAAGAATCCGGTTTTTTTTTTGGATTAAACCGATTTTAAGTCGGTTTATTTTATTGGCTTGGTTCATGTTTTTAGGTGGATGATTTGGCATTTTTAAAAATGAAATAATAAAAAAGCAATATTAATTTTTTTTGGTCTAAATTAATAAAAATATTCATAATTTTTATACTTTATCTTAAAATATATATAAATTGTCGGAGGTTTCATTAATATTATTATTCTAAAACAATAAAATAGAAAAAGAAAAAAAATTTAAACTTTGAATTATTTTTAATAATTTAATAATATTTTAATTATTAGGTGTGATAGAAAATAAATCGAACCGGACCGGGTCCACTACTTTTAACGGCAATAGCCGCGGAAGGACGGAAATCTCGAAAAGGTAAAAGAGTCTTAAAGCCGGACGTCTTCCTTTACACTCATTCGTGTATAAAAGTAGGAAAATCAAAGTCCATTACTTCTGCCCTGCTCTTGGATTCTCAGATAAGCTTTTTCTGGTGAGAGTTTCGATCTTGTTTGCTTGTCATTTTCATCATCTTTTTTATTAGCTTCTTCATATTTTCAGACATATTGTTGTTTTGAGCAAGTTCTGGGAATTTGGGTATCAGTTTGCCGTGAAATTCTTCAACATTTCGACTGTTTCTTGTGAAATTGTTTGTGTGTTGGTTTTATTTCTAATGAGTTTCTAAGTTTTCTGGTTTTATTATTTACTTTTGTGTGTGTGTGTGTGTAGAATTTGTATGGTTATCTTGGGTTACCTCGTTTTGCAGCTTTGTCTTTTTCCTCAAACTGATATCTCATATGAACTTGGGAATGAATTGATTGGCTGGTTGATATAATCTATGTTTGTTTTGGAAATTGGGTTATCTTTTTGTTCATTTTGAGGTCTTAAGACAAGTTTCTTTAATTAAACGTATTGGAGTAGAATTTGGGTTACCTTTTTACTTGGAATCAAGTATTTTGGTTTATGTGCTTTGTTAGATGAACACGACTCTCCACAATGGTATGATATTGTCCACTTTGAGCATAAGCTCTTATGGCTTTTCTTTGGGCTTCCCCAAAAGGCCTCAAACCAATGGAGAGAGTATTTTTTGATTATAAACCGATGATCATTCCCTAAATTAGCCGATGTGGGACTTTCATCCAACATCCAACACCTCCCCTCAAACAAAGTACGCCTCCCCTTAATCGAGGCTCGACTCCTTTTTCTTTTGGAGTCCTTTGTTCGACATTTGAGGATTCTATTGACATGACTAAGTTTAGGGCATGACTTTGATACCATGTTAGATGAACACGACTCTCCACAATGGTATGATATTGTCCACTTTGAGCATAAACTCTTATGGTTTTGCTTTGGGCTTCCCCAAAAGGCCTCAGACCAATGGAGAGAGTATTATTTGATTATAAACCCATAACTCTTATGGCTTTGCTTTGGGCTTCCCCAAAAGGCCTCATACCAATGGAGAGAGTATTCTTTGATTATAAACCCATGATCATTCCCTAAATTAGCCGATGCGTCCCACATCCAACATGCTTCACTATATGATGATCAAATTGCATGAAAGGATTCCGATCGTGTTCATGGTCTATTCTCTGATTCTTAGTTATTGAACAGTTTAGAACAGCGGGAAGTTCGTTTCTTCAAATTTTATGCCAATAACTGTACAGGATGCATAAACATGTTGTTTGAAGTGTATTTGCTTTGATTTTCTGATTTCTAATTGTTTTTTTTCCAGCTGCATAGTTGTTGCTCAAAATGGTTGATGCAAAGTGTACAATAGCTAAAGATGTTACTGAAGTGAGCCACTGCCTCCCTTTCCCTCTTCTTTCTCCTGTGGATCGATGGATTGGTTTAGATTATTACCAAGAACTTCAACTCATTCCATACCTTTTTCATATCTTAATATTTTCAGCTAATTGGTAAAACACCACTTGTATATCTCAACCGTGTTGTCGATGGGTGTGTGGCCCGGGTTGCTGCCAAGTTGGAGGGGATGGAGCCTTGCTCCAGTGTCAAAGATAGGTACTCTTTTTTTTTTTTTTTTTTTTTATATATTAGTTTATGTTTTTTTTTTTCTTTTATAATTATAGTAACCCAAGAACTGGCCTTATAATTTATGTAACGATATTGATGCTGCATTTTCTTGCCACAGCTGAACATAGAAGCGCCATCTTTAATACTTTTGGGGGAAACCATATTTCATTAAGAAGATGAAAGAACATGTCTATTTATTTATTTCTCGCTGTTTCTGTGCAATTTTATTATACCGTTAGGTTGTAACTCTGATAAATCGTGTTAGTTTAAGTTAAAAAACAGATGGGTCTTTTATATTCGTGCTGAATGCTATTTCCCGTTGCTTTTCTGTGAGATCCCACATCGGTTGGGGAGGAGAATAAAGCATTCTTTATAAGGGTGTAGAAACCTCTCCCTAGCACATGTGTTTTAAAAACCTTGGGGGAAGCTCGAAAGAAAAGCCCAAAGAGGACAATATCTGTTGGCGGTGGACTTGAGCTGTTACAAATGGTATCATAGCCAAACACCGGGCGGTGTGCCAGCGAGGAAGCTGAGCTTCAAAGGGGTAGACACGAGGCGGTGTGCCAGCTAGAACACTGGCCCCCGAAGGGGGTGGATTGGGGGGTCCCACATCGACTAGAGAAGGGAACGAGTGCTAGCGAGGACGTTGGGTTGGATTGTATTGTGAGATCCCACATCGGCTGGAGAGGAGAACGAAACATTCTTTACAAGGGTGTGGAAACTTCTTTCTAGTAGACGCATTTTAGAAACCTTGAGGAGAAGCCCGAGAGGGAAAGCCCAAAGAGGACAATATCTGCTAGCGGTGGGCTTGGGCTGTTACATTTTCCTTGTCCAGTTTCCTTCCGGTTACACTTCTATTAGAATCGAGAATTTTCTGCAACAATTGTGATAAGGAAAAATTTTCTTTCCTTTCAGGATTGGATATAGCATGATTTCAGATGCAGAGAAAAATGGTCTTATCACTCCGGGGGAGGTTAGCAATTCCAAATGGTCTTTAACATCTGATTGTAACTGTGTCTGATATGCACACTGCACGGCATTTTCGAGACATTGTTACAGCTCTTACTTTGATTACGCATAGGACTATTGGCATTATACATTTGTCTGTTCATTTTTTGGGGGGTGGCTGATTCACTTTTCCCCCCTTCTATAGAGTGTCTTGATCGAACCTACCAGTGGTAATACTGGTATAGGCTTAGCCTTCATTGCTGCTGCCAAGGGTTACAGGCTTATAATAACCATGCCTGCATCAATGAGTCTTGAAAGAAGAACCATTCTTCGAGCTTTTGGTGCTGAACTGGTTCTCACAGATCCAGCTCGAGGGATGAAAGGAGCAGTTCAGAAGGCCGAAGAGATAAGAGACAAAACACCTAATTCTTACATCCTTCAGCAATTTGAAAACCCTGCTAACCCGAAGGTATCCTCCGAGTTAATTCAATGTGGGACATCATTTTCTGTTTGAGAGATTTATGTTATCTCTTCACGTTTTTTCAGATCCACTATGAGACCACCGGTCCGGAGATCTGGAGTGGCTCAGGTGGGAAGGTTGACGCATTTGTCTCTGGTATAGGGACTGGAGGTACCATGACAGGTACAGGGAAGTACCTCAAAGAACAAAATCCCGACATTAAGGTTTGTTATTCCTCATCATCAGAACTCTTGCATTGCTGTTATCTGAGACAAGCCGCCTTTTGATGTGTTCTCTCCCCTTCTATGCTTCAGTTATATGGTGTAGAACCTGTTGAAAGTGCAATACTATCCGGAGGAAAGCCTGGTGAGTCATTCATTATCACGTTGGCCATGTTTCCTACAATGTTTTACTATAATCTCTGCGGTTGCTTCCTTGTCATGTATGTCACGTTCCGGTACATAAACTGGTCATTTTATTTCCACAATGAGCATAAGTCAACGGTAATTGATATGTACTCCTTCCCTTGAGGTCGGAGATTCAAATCACATGCCCCACTTGTCACACTAAAAAAAGAAAATCGGTCTTTATGTTATATGTGTGTATACCTTTAAGGAGTGTGTATTCTATATGTGAACTTTACAGGGCCACATAAAATCCAAGGAATAGGAGCTGGCTTCATCCCTGGAGTTTTGGATGTCAATTTGATCGATGAAGTTGTTCAAGTAAGCATCAAACGTTTAATAGATTCTTTCAATAGACATTGGTAGTGCGTGACAATGCCTCAAATGGTTAACTACAAGCATTTGTAGAAATGAGAGTGACTGTGAGATCCCACGTCGGTTGAAGAGGGGAACGAAGCATTCTTTATAAGGGTGTGAAAACCTCTCCCTAGCAGACGCATTTTAAAAACTTTGAGGGGAAGCCCGGAAGGCAAAGCCCAAAGAGGACAATATCTACTAGCGGTAGGCTTAGGCTGTTACAGTAACCTCTCTCTATATTCATCTTTTTCTCTCCCGATCGAAATATTTGCATGCGAGAGAGATCTCAATTCCGTGTATCCGGTTAAGCAAGCCCCGCCGCCTCCACCCAGACAAAAAAGGTGAGCACCGGGAGCGAAAGGTTGCTTGACGCGTTAGCGCTGAAATAAGGGTTCCCACCCCATTCAATGGAGGACTTCTCAATTCTTGCGATTACCCCGGCCCCTTTAGCTTATTATAAAATCAAAGACTCAAAAACGAGGGTTCCCTATCTATCGACAGTTCATTCATTTTATAAATGGACAATAATTTCTCAGAATTTTCTGTCCTTTGACGTTCAACGAGTAGTCAGACCTTTAATCACCTCTCATGCATCACTGAGTTTAATGCTAGAATATATTTGTAGGTATCAAGTGAAGAAGCTATTGAAACTGCAAAGCTGCTTGCATTGAAAGAAGGTCTACTGGTAGGTTGCAACATAATGGAGATATTTTATTCTATGTTCATCACAATCTCTTGAACCAATCAGGCTTGAGATCTGACTTTCAAAGCTTTCTTCTGGTCTTTCTCTATGCTATGACAACAATGTTTACATGCAGGTTGGTATATCATCTGGTGCCGCTGCCGCTGCAGCAATTAAGGTTGCAAAGAGACCAGAAAATGCTGGAAAGCTTATTGTTGTAAGTGCTCCTTTTCATTCTCACGTAGTTCTTCGTTTGACATTGTACTGATATTTCATAGCTTGAATGGATTCCTCCACTTCTCTTTACCATTGCAAATCTGAAACAGGTGGTGTTCCCGAGCTTCGGAGAACGATACCTCTCAACCGTGCTGTTCGAGTCTGTGAAACGAGAGACCGAGAATATGGTTTTCGAGCCATGAGAGGTTTCGATAATATTTCTCGACTTCAAATGGAGCGAGCCAGTTGACATTCCCTGCAGATATCCCATTAGCAAGGCAAAAAAAGTGAAGTTCAGACTGTTATTTTTAGCTTTGGATGCTTTAATTTGAGAACTTGTTTTCTGATTGACTTCTTTCTGTATGGTTTGCTCAGTTTTAGTGTAAGAACACAGATGCAACTGAGAATAAGGACCGTTGAATAATGCTTTGAATGAGTAATTTGTTTATGAATAATGGTTTATCTGGGTTGGGTAGAAATGTTACTTGATTTCTATTTTGAAAAATTATATTTGAAATAGTTAAAAAATTATTTTTAAGTGTTGCTCGAGAATAAATGTATGTAAAAAATAATTATGAGATTAAATAAAAAAATAATCGTAAGTATTGTTGGATGAAAGTTCCACATCGGTTAATTTAGGGAATGATCATGAGTTTATAATCAAGAAATGCTCTCTCCATTGGTATGAGGCATTTTGAGGAAAACCACGAGAGTTTATACTCAAAGTGAACAATATCATACTATTGTAGAGAGTTAGTTGTGTTCATCTAACATGGTATTAGAGTCATGCCCTAAACTTAGTTATGTCAATAGAATCTTTAAATGTCGAACAAAGTACTCCTAGTCATGTCAATAGAATCTTCAAATGTCGAACAAAGTACTCTTAGTCATGTCAATATAATCCTCAAATGTCGAACAAAGTACTCCAAAAGAACAAACCACCATTTATAAGTGGTGGATCTGGGTCGTTACAAAAAAGAGTCAAGCCTCCGGCCTCGAAGGCATAATCGAAAGGTGAGACATATTTTGTTGAGGGAAGGTGTTGGATGAAGTTTCACATCGACTAATTTAGGAAATGATCATGGGTTTATAATCAAAGAATACTCCCTCAATTGGTACAAGGCATTTTGGGAAGCCCAAAACAAAGCCTACTTATGCTCCTCCGGCCTCGAAGGCATAATCAAAAGGTGAGACATATTTTGTTCGAGGGAAGGTGTTGGATGAAGTTTCACATCGACTAATTTAGGAAATGATCATGGGTTTATAATCAAAGAATACTCCCTCAATTGGTACAAGGCATTTTGGGAAGCCCAAAACAAAGCCTACTTATGCTCAAAGTGGACAATATCATATACCATTATGAGATTCGTGATTCCTAACAAATATATATACTAACAACAAATTCGGGAAAGTTCAATTTAACCCCACCTAGTTTAAGTAAACTCGTGAACCAATCTAATAAGTAAAATTTTCACTTATCGAACACAATCCAATCCAAATTTGAATTGGGTTGATTGAATTCTTAGAATCTCATGTACGTGCATAGGTTGTTCGGGAAGAATAACGCCCGTCTATTTGTTCGGAGCTAATTTAAAATTAAATCGTATAATTTATTTAATATAATAATGAACCGTTGAATTTGAGTGACGCAGTTGATTTTGTTTGTGTTGTATAGAAGACAAAAAGAGTGCCGTATTTTGATTATAATATATAACATCATGATGTTCTCATTTGACTTATGGACCTTCTCTTATTACATTCACACACCAATGACCAAGAAATTTCAGAAGGCTTTAAATTATTTTTATGTTTAATTTCTTTTTTCAATTCAAATTATTCATTTTTAATTTTAAAAACTAATTATTTAAAGAGTATAAATAATATATATATATATATAATTTAAAGAGATATTTAAATTTTATGATCTACATTTTTTAATTTTAAATTTATAATCCTCTTTAATCTTAATATATTGTTTAAGAATATTAAGAATATTTTCTAAAGAAGTATTGACTTTTTCTTTTTTTTATTTTTATTTTTATTTTTTTTTTATTTTTTATAATAAAGGATATTTTTTAAATAAAGTATAAAATTTAGACCAATAATTTAACAATATATTGTATATTATATTTTAACATAAATAAAATTTTGATTATGTTTTTTTTTTTAATTTATAAATTTTGGGTCAAGTTGTTTAGATTGGTGACTCGAACAACTCGAATAGAATTTACAATTCAACCCAACTCTCTATTTTTTAGTTGGGTTGTCGAGATTTTTAAAAAAAATCATATTTATCTACAATATATGTCAAGATAATAACTAAAATCTCATAAAATTTAAATCTTAAATATATACAAGTCACAATGCATTACTAACATTTATTATAAATATTAAATATTTTTAAAAGCGGTGTACGGTTGTGAATTTTAATCCTATTTTTAGGTCGATTGGGTCGACCCTACCAAAATATTGTCAACCTACAAACGGAACCTCGAAAATAATCTAAGTTAATTCCTTGGTTAAACCCGCTCAAAAATATATATTTATAATATTTGATTTAGGTCAAAATTTGTTTGATTTATGAGGTTAATTTAATGGAATAATTTGGAATTTCAAAATCTAAAGACCGAATTATATATTTTAAAAATGTAATTATAACTGTTTAACTACTAAAGAAAAAGATATGACCACCTTTTTCGCACGTATAAAGACAGATGTCCACGTCATTTCCAAGTAATTTCAGAAGCCGTCTTCAAGCCTTATGAGTAGCTGCTCGTTGCTCCGTCGAGTCCAGGCTTGTGAGCTAAGCAATTGGCCACCGTTAACGGCGGAACTCCGACGATCTAGCTGAGAATCTCACCTGGATCGAAGGCGGAGCTCCAAGGACAAGCTATAAAGGTATTGATACTTAGATGCTTGTTGGATTATGTTTCTGGTTTTACGATCGTCGAAGTAGGTTTTGAATTTCTTTTGAGAATATCAGGAGGAAGAAAATGGCGGGAGCGTTAATTGGTGGCGCGGGATTGGGCGTTCCATTTAACGAGCTGGCGGCCATCTTGAAGAAATTTGGCGAAAGGGCGATGAACTTCGATCCTGTTCTCAAGGAGATCCAATCCAAGGTAAATACCATAATTCCTCTGGTTTCGGAAATAGAGGAGCTTAATGAAGCCCTGGAGTATCCAAAAGAAGAATTGGAGAATTTGAAAAAGACATTAGAAGTTGCCAAAAAGCTAATTCCTCGGTGTGTCGGATTGTGGAAGTATAATTATCTAAGGAAGTCAGATTACACAAAGAAGCTGCGTGAGTTGAATTCCGAAATTGCAAGTTTCAGGGACATTTTGTTGATTCAAACGGCTAGAGACGGGAAGAAGACCATGAAATTAGCGTCTGAAATCAAGGACGTCGTTCACAGGATTGATAGCAAGTGTGAAATAATCGACACGGTGGATTTAAGTGTGGCAGTTCCTGAGATTGAAGGAGAATGTGTTGGATTGGAAAAGCCAGTTGAGAGATTAAAGACGAAGCTCTTCAAAGATGGGGTTCGATTGTTGGTAGTGACTGCTTACGGAGGTTGTGGAAAAACCACTCTGGCCGTAAGGTTTTGTCACGACAAGCAAGTCAAAAGTAAGTAACTAAGCCATTTTTCTGAAGAACATATGTTACAAATTTAAAAAGTTACGTGCAGTTCTTACAGATGCTTTCTGATTCTGCCTTTTCACAGATAAATTTCAGAAAAACATACTTTTCCTCACTGTTTCAAGCAAACCAGATACGAAACTCATCTTAAAATCTATAATTCAAAGCCTCGGGAGGTTTGTAGTATCTGATTCTGTAAACGACGATGAGGCATTCCGGCATTTAGAACAATTGATGGGTCAATCGAGTCGAAATCCTGTATTGTTCGTGTTGGATGATGTCTGGGAAGGTCCCGAATCAAATAAGCTTCTTGAAAAGTTCTCTCGAATGCCTAACTGCAAAATTTTGGTCACCTCTAGAAACAAGTTTCCTGCATTTGGTGAGCCATATGCTTTGGAACCTTTGAGCGATGAGGATGCTAGGGAGCTGTTCCGTCGTGCGGCATCGTTGGATAACAGAACACCACAGTTCCCGGATGAACAAATTGTAGAAGCGGTAATTGACCTACACATTTGATACCCCCTCCAACCCTTTCCCATACCTGAAATGTAACTGAATTTTTGGATTACTGAATTGCAGATAGTGAAGGGTTGTAAGAAATGCCCACTTGCTCTGAAAGTGATTGCAAGATCACTTTCGGGTAGAACTGCACCGATTTGGAAAGCTACCGAGAGGAACATATCTAGAGGAGATTTTATCCTGGGTTCTGAGGAAACGCTTCTGGAGTGCCTCAAAAGCAGCTTAGATGCAGTCTCAGATGACAAGATGATACTCAAGGAGTGTTTCATGGACTTAGGTTCATTTCCTGAAGACCAGAGAATTCGTGTTGCTATGTTTATTGACATTTGTGCAGTGTTGTATGAACAAGATGAATGCGAAACATTGTCGAACCTTGATGAGCTCTTCACCCGGAATCTGGTTAACACTGTCTATTTGAGGTAAAATTCTGGGACTTCCGATTTGTGTTTGGTTTATGTTGATCTTGCTTCTTGACTATGAAGTTGATGATACTCGTAGTAAAAACTGTATTTTATTATAGTTTTATATGCACGATGTTGAAGATTGTTGGGAGGGAGTCCCACATTGGCTAGTTTAGGGAATGACCTCAGGTTTATAAGTACAGAATACATCTAAATTGGTATGGGTATGAGGTCTTTTGGGGAAATCAAAAGCAAAGCCGTGAGAGCTTATGCTCAAAGTGGACAATATCATAGAATTATAGAATTGTGAAGAGTCGTGATTCTATCTTTTTAGACTCATTTGAATAACTGTAAACATAAATTGATGGTTGATGTATGTCAAAAAGAGTATTACAAACTATCTCACTTAACGTTTGCTTTATGAAGAGAACAAAAAGGAACACTTAGAAGAAGCATATTCTAATTTTGATTTATCCTCCTTTTGTTCTACGAAACAGTTTCTAAATAATTATTAACTCAATCTTAATGTATAAGTATCTGAGTATACATAGCTCCAGCAAGAGCTGTGGTCTTGCTTGATAACCATTTGTTTATGAATTTGAAGTTCTGTTGTCTTGTTTTGATTATTCTCCAGAAATGAAGCACATGAAGACGATTACTACAGCGAGTCCTACATTACACAGCACGATATACTTAGACAGTTGGCGGTCCATTCGACTAATGAGCAGCGCATAGACCAAAGAACAAGATTGTTTGTGGATATTAGCAGAAATGAATTCCCGGAATGGTGGTCTAAAAAAGAGATGCAACCCGTGAAAGCCCGCCTTTTATCCATAACAACAGGTCCCCCTGTGATCTCTCTCTCATGTTCTGATATTTCATATTCATATCTCTTTGTTCGATCTAACGGTGAATGAGATGTTGATGGTGCAGATGAGATGTTCTCATCTTGTTGGCCTGACATGGAAGCGCCTGAAGTTGAGGTATTAATTCTTAATCCTGGGTCTAAAACTTATGAGTTGCCTGAGTTCGTGAAGCGAATGAATAGATTGAAAGCTCTGATAGTCAGGAATTACAGGTCGTTTCCGACTGAATTGACAAGTGGTTATCAAGTAATGAACTGTTTGTCAAGGCTAGAAAGAATCAGTCTTGAGCGAATTTCAGTTCCTTCTTTTAGTAACCATAACCTGAAACCACTCTTACATCTTAAGAAGCTATCCTTCTGTATGTGCAAAGTTGATAGAGCTTTCACGAACTGCTCGATCCAGATTTCGCGTGTATTGCCCAACTTACGCGAGATTTCCATAGATTTTTGCAACGATTTTGTGGCTCTCCCTATTGGATTATGTGAGATTGCGAATTTGGAGAAACTGAGCATTACAAACTGTCATGAATTATCATCGTTGCCTGAGGAACTTGGGAAGTTGATTAATCTAAAAACTCTAAGGCTTAGATCTTGTATTCATTTGGAGAAGTTGCCTGAATCAATCTCAATGCTCCATGAATTAGTGGATCTTGACATATTTCATTGTGTTGGCCTTACCAAACTTCCAGATAAGATTGGCAACTTGCAGAAGTTGGAAAAGCTTAATATGTGGAGCTGTCCTATCATACGCAAGCTTCCAGCATCACTAAGAAATCTAAAAAACTTGAGGAGTGTAGTTTGTGAAGAGGAGATAGCAAAGTGGCTTGATATTGTCTCGCCTCAGCTTCGAAATCTCGTTACAGAACACAAGGAAGAAGTCAACTTGGATTGGCTATTAGCATGACTGCTTGTTCGTTTTCTTATACTCGAAATCGAACCCAATTGTTCGTTTTCTTTACGTTTTGTTCGATTCCTAGTGGGTTGGTTGACTTTGCAGAAAAGAGAGGTGTAGTTTGTTTAAGAACAATTCTTCAACCATATCCTTCATACTCGAAATCGAACCGATATCCTTCCTTGTCCTGACCAAACCAGTTCTTGAACCAACCCACTAGGAATCAAACAAGAAATGCCTTTGGAAGGATATGGTTTTACTTAAGTGGCTTGCTTTGATCCCAAGGCAGTTCTTCAACTTCTTCGTGCAAAGAAACTTTCCTTTATTGGTGATACTCAATACAGAATTCAGGGGAAGAATTATCAAGCAAATCAAATCCGAACTGGTTATATGGGTTCATGTACAGGAATTATCTAGAGTAGAGATCCCAAACTGGCAACATATGGAAGAAAGTTCGAAGTTTCTTGAGTTCGGGATGGTCGGGAATCAAACCGAACCATTAACTGTGGGATGATAACAGGTGTATTATCTATTGAGTTATGCTTGGATTGACTTCAAAATTTGAAGGTATGCTTTACTCTTTTTGAAACTCGATAACATGTATGCATATCTTTTAGTCGTAATGATATTGCTAAATCGCCGATAGCTCATAGCCAAAAATTGAAACTCACAAACTTTCACTATGATATTATGTTAAATCTCCCCACAATCTGAGTGTGAAATTTTAGGTTTTAGCAAAATGCAGGAAGGAATTTCAAACTGAAGTTAAAAGGAATATGCAAGATTTTGCATTGTTATCATTTGTGCAATGGAGTTTGAAGATCATCTCAATCATAGAAAGGTAGAAAAATGTATAGCGTTTTGTATTAAGATTGATTCTCGACGTTTCGTATGACTGTTTATGAACAACGGATGTGAAGTATGAAGATTTGAATCTCCAACGTTTAGGGAAAAAAAGAAGTATATACTAATTACCACTAAATCATGTTCTGTGTCAATTGCACGATCGATTGTACAATGATCTTATTCCCTCAATTTGTTGAAAATTCTACATCTATACTATACGATGCAAGAAAACGACTTGCTTTCATCCTTTCGATTATGTAAAAATAATCGAGTCCATAATAGAATTTTTAATACTAAGGTTGTGACGATAAGTATAAGGTTGATGTTATATTTTATTTTGGGACATAAAGTGCCATAATTAGTCCAAGCTTTTAATGAATGGGCACTCCTAAACTATGAAGAAAGCCATTATTTCTGACCTTTGGAGCTAAAATAATTCTATGTAGGGACATATGAGGTCAGATATAGGAACCCAATTAAATAAAAAAATAATATTTTCTCTTTTTTTTTTTTTTTTTTTTTTCGTTCGTCGATTGTTTTCATGATATAGCTGAAATGTCGGTTTACCCCTTATATTGTTGTTAACTCATAGACATAGAGAGATATCTATGAAAATATCACATATTTATAGAGATAAAATAAAAAGACGATTTATTTATTTATTTTGATTATTTATATTTATGGATTAAGTAAGCTCGATATAAGAGTTGGGTCCATAGACGAAACAAACAAATAAAATTACCTTATTCAGTTGTGTTGTGCGTTAAGCGATTTGTATAGTTTACCGTATATATCATATTTTATATTTTATTATAAATATTTGTCTTCCTATCGTAAGTACCTTTCTATTTATTACTCTTTCCATATTCTTATAATTTATTTGATTATAAATAAGATAACTTTCATATTCTTATAATTTATTTGATTATAAATAAGATAACTTTCACACACCAGGTGTGGTGGATTAAGCAAACATTCTCACGATTGCTATTCCCTCTCGAATATCAGTGGTTGTTCATGTTAGAACGAAGCGATTGCAATAAATTTACTTTTTTCTTTTTTTTTTTTTTATCGAAATTAGTATTTCGTGTACCGTTAGATCGAAAAGAATCAAGAAGATAAACTTTCCTCCCGAAGACCAATTTGCCTTTTTTCATCAAAATTGGGTTAGTATTCCGTGTACCGTCGTCTAAAAGAATCGAGAAAAGTTCGTCAATAATAATAAAATAAATAAATAAATAAATAATAGATGAGTGAATGAAGTTCTTCATTAAGTCAAAATTGATTTTATAAAGATAAAGTTGTGAAGATCTCATAATTTGAATGCCCAAAATACCCTTATCTTTGATTGTTTGGATTCCTCCAAAGTGGTCCTTTTGGTTGCCCTTTTTGACTATATACCTAATAATATATTGCCCACACCCTAAATTCATAACCACGTCACATCACATTGCATGCTAACCCATTACCATTGTTTTTCATATCATTAATGAAAAAATAAAATAAAATAATAATAAATAAAAATATTCTAAATATAAATGCGCTCGGTATTTTAGACCGAACCCAATTGTTTGGATCGTAAATTTTTTCAACCCACCAACAAAGATTTTTGGATTTAGTCGGCTGGGTTCGGTTCATTTATTTAATTTTTTTGATAAGAGTAAAATAATATGTAAAATATATTTATTTATTTTAAGCGTTTAATTAAAATTTGTAGCTCAATTTTAATATATATTTTAAAAATTTATAATCGAACAAATAAATATAAAACTAATTAACTTTAAAATAAATATAATTATATGTAATTATATATTAAAAAAATTAACAATAAATTAACTCAACCCATAAATTTTTTATTTATTTGAACACAATCGAAACAGTTGAAATTGAGTTGAGTGAATTTTTTTAATATCTTAGACTATGGTCGTGTTTCTAGTATCCGTTCTTAGTAGAGAGCCCAGATGAGGGGAGACCTTTACATCCGATTCGGAAGAACTTTCGGCCGAGCGGTGAAATACGTAGAGATCGAGAGGTACACCGACAGTTAAAGTAGTTTCCAAAATGATTATTTTTGGGTTGATTTTGGACATAAACTTTATATCTAAAAAAAGGTCCCTACCAAAAATGTAGTCTACATGTTATTGTAATTGTGTTAATAGTTATGGTAACATCATAAATATTATTAAAGAAAAAAAAATATAAAAATATAAAAATTTGAAACAAAATTATAATTTTGAATTTAATAGGCTCTTTTTTAGTTGTCACCCACTTTCCTAATGGTTGTTTGAATTGAAATTAAAACTGTCATTTCATGCATTCTGAGGGTTGACTTTACTTTTAAAAATATACGTATATCCGCGTTTTAAAATTGTGGGGTTGACCACGATACGTAAAGTGAAAGTGATATTTGTTAAGCTTTTCTTTGCTACCGATTTGTTGTTGTTTTTATTTCTCGTTAGCTCGAGCTCTGAATCATCAGCTTTGGTGTCATTTTCATCTTTTGTAAGACGGTCGACTATACTAATAAGATCGACTATGACTAGTTCATTGGGCTTTTCTCCGTTCAACTCTGTGGCTTCCTGTCGGTTTGAGTTCTTAATCACCAGGTTTTGTGGCGCCTTCATCTTTTGTAAGATGGTCGACTGTACCAACAAGGTCAACTATGACTAGTTCATTATATTTATGGGCTTTTCTCCGTCCAACGCTGTGGTTTCCTGTCGGTTCGAGTTCTTAATCACCAGGTTTGGTGGCGTCTTCATCTTTTGTAAGATAGTCGACTGTACCAACAAGGTCAACTATGACTAGTTCATTATATTTATGGGCTTTTCTCCGTCCAACGCTGTGGTTTCCTGTCAGTTCGAGTTCTTAATCACCAGGTTAGGTGGCGTCTTCATCTTTTGTAAGACGATCGATTGTACCAACAACAGGTCGACTATGTCTAGTTCATTATATTTATGGGCTTCGCTCCGTCCATCGCCGCCTTTTCGCGTCGGTTCGAGTTCCTAATCACCAGCTTTGGTGGCGTCTTCATATTATGTAAGACAGTCGACAATACGGACAAAGTCGGTTATGACTAGTTCATTATAATTATTGCCTCCACTCTGTTCGTTACCGTCCTTTTCTATCCTTACACTCATTTTAACGAAGCTAAATTTATTCATCATCAAGATTTCAAAAGCCGCCATGGTTGCCACCGCCATCAATAACATCGACACCTCTATTTTAGTTGACATTTATATTTTTACATTTTAATTTAAATTTTTATTAATATTCATTTAAAACATGTCATTAGCCAGTTAAATATATTCTTATTTAAATTATTAAGTAATTTAAGTATTCATTTAAAACATGTCATTAGCCAGTTAAATATATTCTTATTTAAATTATTAAATAATTTACGTATTTATTAAATTAAAAACATATTTATGTTAAAAAAAATATATATATATTCAAACCACTGATAACCCAATTTGAAAATAGAGTGTTGGGTTGGGTTACCAATCTACCAAGCCCGAACCATTTTAAACACAAAATAAAAAAAATATTAAATATTTAAAAAATGAACAAATTATTAAAACTATTAAATATGATTTAATTTAGAAAATAATACAATATTTTAAAACATTTAGTTTATATATTTTGTTATTTCTTCCGACGAATGTTTTAAACAATTAAATTTAAATTTGGAAATTAAAAATTAAAAAAAAAAAAAATCCTAATTATTTAGGAAAGCTTTAAATGCTATGAATATTATCTAAAAATTAATTCAGAGATTATTAGAAATGTTTCTGAATGTAGGGGTGAAATAGTAATTTCGGCGGGGTTCGGATTATGGTATTGGATGCCGTTGATTTGTGCTCAGAGGCCAGCCCCATGCGAACAGTCTAGGGCTAGGATCGCGAGTACTGAAACTCTCAATTATGGAGCGCGTTGATTTTGCACAGTTTTATCTGTGTTTTGTGTAACAATTTTACCCTCGATCAATCCCGAAAACCGAGTCAAAGAAATGGCCACAATAAAATCGAAACAGAGAGAGCCCAGTTCATAGTCATCTCTCTCTCTCTCTCAACGGGATTTTCTCTTTCTAAAACTATTTTGCAACTTCCGAAGTGGAACAAGAAGGACGAAACCCAGAATCGTTGAATACAGCTTCGAATTCAATTCTGAAGGTTACACTTTCATTTCATCTACCGTGGTTTTCGTGCTTTTAAGTCTGATTTTGTTCTTTTTTCTTGGTGGTTGTTCGTCGATACGATACGTACATTTGATTTTGGTCTGATTTTTGTTTTCTGAATTTCGGGTTGTGGAGTTCGTCTGACTTTAGCTGGTCGTTGGCCTCAAATTTCACTTCTATGATCTGATTGGTGTGTTTTGCGAAGATCAATTTTGTGGGATTTTTGAGCTTTTTTTCTTTTCTATTTTAGTATTTTTCCCCTTTGTCTTTTTGGGTGTTTGAGAGCTCTAATGGGTTGGGTTAGTCTTTGGTGATTTACTGTGTAAATTTTGGCATGGTATTGAAAATTTAATTAGTTCTTGGTTAGTTCTTCGGGCTGTTTATTGGAAATCTATTAGAGATGCCCGCTGCCGTTTAATCTTTGGCAATGGAAATCAATTCGACTTTTCATTTATGATTCCTCATTTCAAGTTTGTGTTGAAGCTCAAATAAGTTCAGATTAAGTTTTCCCTTTTGAGACAACTCCTGCTACGTTTCTTCGTCAATCCATGATTAATTTTCTGAAAGTGATTGGGTTTTTTTCATTTTAATGCTTTAAATGATTTTGTTATGATAAGTATAGTTGTTGGCGAAGTATATGGTTGCATATTGGAGACGTAGTCTTTTCTTGAATGCCTTTGTATTCTTTCATGTTTACTCAATAGAAGTGTGATTATCCATTAAAAGAAAGAAAGAAAGAAAGAAAGAACTGAAGAAATGTTAACCTATTGCACATTTTAAGTTTTGGTTTGCTGCATGTTTGGATTGCCAAGGTACCTTGTCAGTTAACTTTTAGTTTATGCTTTTCCAGTGAGCTCTGCAATGCACCGAGTGGGTAGTGCGGGGAATACATCCAATTCTTCTCGCCCCCGCAAGGAGAAGAGGTTGACATATGTTTTGGGCGATGCCAATGATAGTAAGGTAATGTTTTCCCTTTTTTTGTTTTTGGTCATTGTAATTTTAGTGTATTGAAATTGTATTTCCTTTTTGTTACACTGATTGATTTCACGCTTTTATCATCCTCATGATAAGGATCTCTGTTTGAAAATTGGATTCAATGTACTTTAACTGGACATTAATTTGTGAAGCTCTCGTATATATTTATTGACATGTTATGCTTTTGTATACATATACAGTACCAAAATTTGAAGAAGATATACATGAAATTTGTTTTTATGTGGAGCATCAACCCTTGGTCTATGTTATTTTCTCATGCTACATGATAAACATAGCTCTTCCACTTGACATGAGTTCATGAATTAGCTGGAATTTCTCATGTAATCCTTCATGTATATTTAAAAACCCAGGGAAATGCAATCTTTTTGTTCAATGCTTCAATTATTTCACATGAAGGCTTCCAGTTTTGTGTTACGTTTCGTATTCAAGTATACTATTACATATGGGCTAGTAGTTTGCATTTGTTTATTTACTTTTAATCTGGGAAGGAGTTGATGAGAGAGCTACCATGTCATGTATCTGATTATGTTGGTTCAGAGATCTCTATTCTTATTCTTTTCCCATATAACATACAATAAAATATTTGGTAATGAAGTTGAGCTACAAAGTATTTTTTAAAGCTCAAAGTGCAATAGCTTTCTGGAGCTGAACCGTGAGATGAAACAAAAAGTGCAGTTTATTTATTTTTGTGAAGCGCACTGTCTAGCATGGTTGAAATATGAAAAAGTGTTTTTGTGTTTAGGGTCAGTAAATTGTATTTATTAACTACTAAAGGAAAAAAAAAAAAAAAACCTAACAGCAAGGGTTTTTACGTTTATGGTTAGTAATTTTCTTTTTAATTAATAAAGAATCAAAAACCCTAAATGGGAGGTGTTTTGCATTTCCATTTAGTTAAAATTATTAGTTATTATTATTTTTTAAAATTAATGGAGCTGGGATTTTCACCTTAGGGCTTCACTGGAAGGTGCGCCAATGCATATGCATCAAGGTGCTTTATAAAGCACTGGAGCTATAAGATAGATATTCTTGCAGGGAAAACCTTAGATAACTTTTCATGGTCAATAATGTACAAATTTCCTCTGGATATGCTATTTGCTTTAGTTTAGAGTCTCTAAAAATCTAATTGAAATGGAAGACCGAGAGGGAAGATCTATGTCACACGGGGTCTTCAACAAGGGGATCCACTATGTAATGGATTGAGGGAAGATCTATCCCCTTTTTTTTCATAATGTAATGGATTGCCTCAGTCGACTACTGACAAAAGCATAATACGAAGGGCGGATAAAAAGTTTTCAGATTGGCAACGAAGGCTTAAGCATCAACCACCTTAAGTTCGCGGATGACACAATCTTCTTTTCTGATTTGACATGATCAAGACAGTAAAAACTTTTGAAGGATTTTCTGGACAATCAATCTCCAAAAAATAGAGATTATGGGCATCAATATTAGCACTGAGATTATTGAAGAATTGGATAGCATATATGATTGTAAGAAGGGTGAATGACCAAATATGTACCTAGGATTACCTTTAAAAGAAAACCACAAATCTTTTTTCTTCCAGAAGACTATTATTGGAAAAAGAGACAAATTTCAATCATCATTGTAAAATGGGAAATACCTGATATTTTTACTTCCTATAGTTATACCTCCCTCATTGGAAATTGGGAAGGTCTTTTGTAAGCATTATGAATATTACATCTCTTTCATAAATTTGAATTATCAATGAAATTATCTCTTACAAAAAAAAGAAAAAAAAAAGAAAAAAGAAAAAAAAGCATTGTGCACTTGAAACTTACAGTTTTTTCACCTTTCAATGTATGTAGCATTCTGCTGGTATAAATTGCTTGGCTGTGCCGAAGTCTTCTATTGATGGCTGTGATTACCTTTATACTGGGAGCCGTGATGGTACGCTGAAAAGATGGTCACTGTCTGAAGATGTAGCCTCCTGCTCTGCTACCTTTGAGTCTCATGTGGACTGGGTACTTCTTTTTTTACCTTTTCCTTTCTCCCATAGAATTTTCTGTTCTTAATAATCGTCATATTATGGATTCATAGTGTTTTCATGTCTCTTTTGGTTTCTATGTAGCATCTTAGATTTTTATTTTGGAAAGGACTAGGTATTATTTCACGTCGAGGAAGAACTTTTTGTGATACAGTAAAAATATTAATACTAGCTAAAAAGTGAATAATGAAAGAACATAAGAGAAGGCATTGCATCTAAAAGATTAACTTATCAACATCACTTTTCTACTTTTCAGGTTAATGATGCGGTCATTGTAGGCAACAATAGGCTTGTTTCATGTTCTTCAGATGGCACTGTGAAGGTTTCTTGCTTTTGATATTCTTCATTTTCTTTTCCATCACATTTCTGTCATGTTGTTAATAGTCTGATTGAATTATTTTGATCTGTTCTTTGACCTATGCTAGACATGGAATTGCTTATCCGATGGAGGTTGCACTAAGACTCTGCGTCAGCATTCTGACTATGTGACTTGTCTTGCTGCAGCAGAAAAAAATGTAATTTCTTTGCCAAACTTTGTGTAAACCTTGTGGTGTATGCCCTGATGAAAAGATTGCTGAATGTGAAAGCATGTAGTGAGTCTGTTGGATTTTGTTATGTTGTTTGGAATTAGTATTTCATTTTATATGGGTTGTCTTCTGATCCTATCGTAGTATCATGCATAAATAGAGCAATGTTGTTGCATCTGGTGGTCTTGGTGGGGAGGTTTTCATATGGGATTTGGAGGCTGCATACGCTCCAAATTCAAAGTCAGATGCAACAGATGAGGAGTGTTCAAATGGAACCATTGCTTCTGGAAATCCACTTCCAGTTACAAGTTTACGCACTATCAGCTCTAGTAACAACATTTCTACACACCCAAACCAGTCTCACGGTTATGTTCCAATTGCTGCAAAAGGCCATAAGGAATCAGTTTATGCATTAGCAATGAATGACAGTGGGACACTTCTTGTCTCTGGTGGAACTGAAAAGGTATATTCCAACTCCTACAAACCGTTGTTTGGTTGACATATATAATTATCCCAAGCTTCAAAATGGTATCTTCTGTCAGTTAGTTGAAATTAGTTGTTCCTTCTCACTTCCTCCAGGTTGTTCGTGTTTGGGATCCAAGAACTGGTTCAAAGACCATGAAGTTAAGAGGACATACCGATAATATTAGGGCTCTCCTGTTGGACTCGACTGGCAGGTTGGTTAGATGGAGTCTTTCTTATCTGTTTGGACAATTTTTTTTTTTCTGGTGTTTTACTAAAACCTAGTTATTATGACAGTAAAACCTTAGTTACCATCAAACCTAGTTAGTTTGAGCAGTGTGGAATCTACTTTTAAGCATATGGAAACTATTATTGATGATACTGATGTAGAAGATTCTTTTGGTCATCATTTGGCATCCTCATTCTCTTTCTTCATCAAGGCCTAGCAATTCTCTCATTGAACATACGGTCTCAAGATGTGTGAAATTCCTTCGATTCCTAAAATATTCTTTGTTGAAGTTTGATTGCATTGCATCTGTGGTTTGGGTTCAATGGTTCTTGCTTGATGTTTTGGGGCTTAGTTCTGCTTTTCTCCATGGTGGCTGTTCTTTTTGGTTTGGGCTTAGATCGTTGAGTTTTTCCTATTTTTTTGTTCAAGGCTTTTGGTTCTCTAGTGTTGTCTTTAATTTAGTTTTTCAGAGTGCGGTCTTTTGTGCTGAGTTTGGTCCTTCAAGCACTCTCTTTACTAGTTTCTTTTTGTTTAGTTCGTTTGGTGTTTATTGTTGTGGAAGTTTTCTTCTGCATTATGTTCTTTTTGGTTTTTTGTAATGGTTCTTTTTGTGTTCTTTTTTCACTGCCTATTTTTGAGCATTAGTTCTCTTTATTTATTCAATGAAAATTTGTCTCTTAAAAAAAAAAAAAAAAAAACCTTGAAAGTGGTTCCATAAATTTCTCGAATGTGTGTCAAGTCATCATACTATTCATATCTCTATTGGAAAGTGAAGTTTCGAACTGTTGAGTTTATGTTATTTTTTGTAATTCATTTTTTTAATGTTTTCCAGTATAAAAATCAGTGAATACGCGTTTGGCAATGTTTATTTCCTTTGTTTCATGGACGACATATCTTTGTATTGACAATGAACATTGTTTTTCTTTCTAAAGCCGCAGGTTTCTATTGAATAGTGTTTTTAAATGCATAGGAATCTAAATTTATAGTCACCTGATGACTTCTGAAAAAAAGTTCTATTAAGCAAACTGCTAGAAAGCTCCCCTCTCTCTCCTCTCAGAGCTATCTTTTGCACTTATTATCACCCTCGTTGCTTTGTCCATAGTATTATTTTTAGGAATTATAATAAGATTCTATTTTCATGGCTGCAGGTTCTGCCTATCAGGATCTTCTGATTCCATGATCAGGTAGATGAGTCTTGCCACTTTACTTACTGTAATGTTTATGTAACTTGCACCAATGTTATGCTTTCCTTCTCTTATTAAATTATTTCAAGCATCATAATATGAAGGTCGGTAATTCTCTCCTTGCAGACTGTGGGATCTTGGTCAACAACGTTGTGTGCATTCCTATGCAGTACATACTGATTCTGTTTGGGCACTAGCAAGTACACCATCATTTAGTTATGTTTATAGTGGTGGTAGAGACCTCTCTGTAAGTCTTATTTTGTTGTTAATATATATATATAATTTTCAATTTTGATTTGATTTTTATGTTCAGTTTTATCTTTAATAACCATTTCTGTTTATGTTCAGCTGTATATAACAGACTTGTCGACGAGAGAGAGTCTTTTGCTTTGCACAGGGGAATATCCCATTCAACAACTGGCAATACATGATGAGAATATATGGGTTGCGACCACAGATTCTTCTGTCCGTAGATGGCCTGCTGAAGGACGTAACCCTCAGAAGGTTTTTGAAAGGGGTGGTTCATTCTTAGCTGGAAATCTGTCATTTTCTAGGGCAAGGGCTTCCTTAGAAGGATCTACTCCAGTGAGTACTTCATTTAGTTATTTATCCCGGTTTTATTTGTTAAAAGTTTTGCTATCTCATTTTTCCTCTTGACTAAGTTGCATATGTACTCATTTCTTCTTTGGTCTTTGGATATTATTTTCTTAGACACAACCTGTCTTTTATGTTGTCCGTTGGGCAGCACTTTTGTACTTTTTCTGGGTTTCTTGCCTATTTTCCCTTTGTATCAATGAATTTTTCTTGTTTGTTGTTAAGAAAAGGTTGCATATGTACTGATCTTCCACCACCTTTCCACTAAATTTCAAATTTTGTTGTTTTTGTGTGCAAGCTTGCATTTAATATTTATAAAATTCAGTGTAAAGAGGTTTCATCAGTGTTCAAGTTTTGGAAACTTGAACACTTTTCTACTTGTTTATTGCTTTAAATTTTTTACGTCTTCCACCACCTCGCACTAACCTACATTGTGAATGTGTATGTGTGTTGTGCGGGGTAATCAAGACTCGAGTTTTTTGCTGATTCCTGGATTTGGGAAAATATGAGCTAAATGATTTTCTGAAATTTTTTTATAGGTTCCTGTATATAAAGAACCAACCTTCACCATTTCTGGAGCTCCGGCAATTGTGCAGCATGAAATTTTAAATAATAGGAGGCATATCCTGACAAAGGTAGTTCTATTACTTAAATGGCGAACTCTCTACTGGCATATACCTTTTTTCTCGTCTATTTATATGACGCATGGTACCTCAAAAGTATGAGAATTTTCCATCACAGGATGCTGCAGGTTCTGTGAAGCTATGGGAGGTTACCAGGGGCATTGTAATTGAGGATTATGGAAAGGTTGCCTTAGCCATTCTTATTCATCATAATTGTATTTGCTAAAATTGATTAAATTGCTGATAATACAAGCCAATGCTTAAAGGGGTCAATGGTCATTGAAAAGGGAAAAAAAAAAAAAAAAAAAAAAAAGCTTGATTGGCGCATGGAGGATATTAAATTCTTCCGTGAAACAAATTGACATATTTTGATAACATATTTTTTTTTGGTTTTAATGTAAACATTTTAGGTCTCATATGAAGAGAAAAAGGAAGAGTTATTCGAGATGGTAAGATATCTTTTCTACATTACTTATGTCACAGTCTTTACCATTTTTGTTAGATAGACAGTCATACTTTGAATTGACTCGACTCCAGGTGAGCATTCCTGCATGGTTTACTGTGGATACGAGACTTGGGAGTTTGTCAGTTCATCTGGACACTCCACAGTGCTTTTCTGCAGAGATGTATTCGGCAGACCTTAATATTACGGGAAAACCAGAGGATGATAAGGTGGCCTTGGAACCCTCTATTTGATATTTATATAGCAATGATAGTCATAGAATGATATTGTTTCTTGTTTTTGGAATAATAACTGAGGTCTTTGGGAGAATTTTGTTTTTCTTATTCTCTCAAAAATAAAGTTTACAAGAAGATTTATTACACAATAAATATAAAATAAGTGAAATCTCAACTAAATAAAGATAACATATTTCACTAACATGTGATAAATCTACAAATAATAATAATCATAAAAAAAAGAGCAAACCAAGGGCTGGACTATGAATGGTGACTTGAAGTTGAATCATGATTGATGGAAGGACTAGTCAATTGATACTTGGACATTTTGCATCTTCACCTAGTTTATTATTCAATTATGGGTGAGTACTGAATTTTATTTATTTATTTATTTATTTTCAGGTTAATCTAGCACGAGAGACCCTTAAAGGACTTATGGCTCATTGGTTAGCCAAAAGAAAACAAAGATTTGGATCACAAGCTTCAGCTAATGGAGAAGTTCTTTCTGGGAAGGATATTAGTGCAAGAAGTCTTTCCCATTCAAGGCTTGAAGCAGATGGCAATGCTGAAAATGACTCCATGGTCTATCCTCCATTTGAATTTTCAACAGTTTCTCCTCCTTCAATCATTACTGAGGGTTCACAAGGTGGTCCTTGGAGAAGGAAGATTACAGATTTGGATGGAACAGAAGATGAGAAAGACTTTCCATGGTGGTGTTTGGATTGCGTGTTGAATAACCGTCTACCTCCAAGAGAAAATACCAAGTAAACTTCTAAATTCAATGCTCACCTTCCTGATTATTGACTTGAAAAGTTCAGAGTTTTCTCGTGTTTTTTAAACAGATTATAGTGCATGATTTGATAAGTATAAAACAGATAGTGCATTCTTAAAAAATTTATGCAGGGTAGTCAAATAATATTATTATTGTTATTATTTTGATAAGAAATAAAGATCTTCTCTTATCAAAGAAGTCAAAAGAAACAGCCTAAAGGCCCTAGAGATGAGGGATCTCTAAGACTAAGAGAGAGGAGTACTCAAAAAAGGCTTCTAAAGTAGGTTGATGAGAACAATGAGAATATTCTTACAAAAAAGGAAATATTACAAAAAACTTTATGGTTGGCACTCCAGGTGGATGGCGTCTGCCGTACACGAATGCACAATAAGGATCTATGATAGAGAACTTATCTAGAGAAGATTCTCAAGTTTCTCTCTTTCCAAATCTTCCCGAAGGTGTGGTCTAACCTTTAGTAGCCCCATGGATCTTGTCTTTTTCTTTGAGCCACCACCCAGATAGCAGTTTGGCTAAACCTTTTTTCACTGTTCTTGGAGGACACCAGACCCAATAAAAATTATAGAAGATTCCTAGTCAATTATTATCATTTGAAACCAAGGGTTATCGTTACTTCCATTTTGTATCCTTAGGAAGATATTCTCCAAGTTTTCTTCTCCCCTGAAAACACAAGCTGCATACTGAAGGAGAAGGGTTATCATCTCCATGCTTCCTTCGCTATCTTTTATGAGTATTCAGACTTCATGAGCATTACCTTCTTTGGGACATTAAACTTTCATATCAAATTGATTATTGTGGTTTTGAACTAGTAGCTTGTTTCTATCCTTTATAAAGGTGGATCTTGTTGAGAAAGCCCCTATACCTAAAGGGACCATAGTCTTCTGTCCGCTCCATCACCCAGCCTTAAGTATCAATCATTATTGCTCTCAACCCAAGCAAGGTTCCCTCTATCCATATTCCACCTTCTACAGTCAAGTTCCCAATCGTTGCTATCCACATTCCAACACTACCTCCATGTCATCTTTTCTCTAAGATATAAAGAATAGGTCGGGGAATGGTTCCTCCAAAGAAGAGGAACCCACCCATTTATATCTCCTAAATTTAATCCTGCCCCCCTTTTTCCTTGAATTTTTATGAATTTGAAGAACCAAGGTCTTCCTTCAGTGTTATACCTTTTGGTGGAAGGGGGTGTTGACCCTAATGGCTCACACCCTTACGTGGTTATTATGATAAAAAAATGTTAGTATTTCCTGCATGGCATACGCGGTGTCAAGCTTATTAATAAGGAAGAGGGGTTAAGATGTAAAGAAATATTTAGTGTTTGTTAGTGATATAAATCCATACGCTGCTTCCTTGCACACATGTTAACTCAAAATACTCCATGCAGGTGTAGCTTTTATCTACATCCTTGTGAAGGTTCATCCATTCAGATCCTAACACAAGGAAAACTAAGCGCTCCTCGTATTTTGAGAGTGCATAAGGTCAGGTTTCTATTTTGTTACTTTTATGCTTCATTGTGGCTTTGATCGAGTATTTGCTATTTAGAAGAACATGCTCTATGTTTCCTTTCATAATTATCATATAAGCAAATAATACTTGCCTAAAAGTCCAAGAGAGCACTGCCCTTATGAAAACTATGCACATTCTAATAGTTTTTCACCCTCTTAGTTTGCAAGAAAATAAACTATTTCAATATTTAACCTCCTTTATACTTAAAATCTGAATTACGTTAAGGTAGGTCAACAAGATAATCTAGTTTTATATTCTTTCAAGTCTTTTTCTCTTTCCTCTTTGTCAACCAATCACCAAAGGTAAAGGATTTCAATAAAATAAAATAAGACCATTTCATCGATTATATGAAAATTTGTGAACAAAGCTAGATAGAAAAAAATCTCCATCCCGATAGAAAATTCCATTAGGGATTGTTCATTGATGGTAAAAAACGAGATTGTTGATTGGTGGTACAAAACGAGGTTTAAGTTACATAGTTGTAAAGATAATTTTTGAGGTTGAACCCCAGATAGACGGTCTCAAGATATCTTTGGATATCATCTCACTTTTTCTAGGGAGGTAAAGAATTTATTGGACATGACCTTACCATACGACCCCTTCAACTAAGGAAAAACTTCATCATGACGTTCTTTTGGAATCTGTGAAAAGAAAGAGCTCAAAGAGTATTCACCCGAAAAACACAGACTTATACAAAACTCTTCGACAATGTTGTTTACCGGTCTATATCATGGTGTAAATTGTCTAATATTTTTGCATCCTATTGTCATACCTTCCTCATTGTAAATTGGGAAGGTTTTTGGTAAACACCATTTATACATCCCTTTTGTAAACTTCAAATATCAATGAAATTGTCTCTTATAAATAAATAAATAACGGTACAAAGTTTATATGATATGTGGTACCAAAAGATCCATAGGTTAGATAGAGTTTTTGTTGGGACATTGAGATGGATAATTCATGGGAAGAAGGTAAATTTTGTGTCCAACCCAACCCTCTTGCTATGTTGTGCTGGGTGATTTACAAGAAGTTGCAACTTTTTTTTTTTGTAGAATTTATCACTTAAAAATCAGGACCTAGTCTTTTTGCGTAAATCTATTACAGAATTACCAACACAGAGTCGCATCCATCACCTGGGAATCTACTGAGTAATTTCTGGTTTTCTGGTGGACTTGATTACTTTTTGCTTAAATTTAATTTTTTTCTGGTGAAGAATTTGAATATGATAATTCTGTTATGATTTCAGTTTGATTGAATGTGGTTTTAATATAACCCATTTGCTTTTTAATGTAGGTTGTAAATTATGTCATAGAGAAGATGGTTCTTGACAAGCCATTGGATAATGTAAATCCGGACGTTCCTTTTGGTCCTGGACTCTCTTCGACAGTTGGTGATGGATCATTTAGGTCTGGTTTAAAGCCTTGGCAAAAGCTTAAACCTTCTATAGAAATCTTATGCAATAATCAGGTAAATGAAAGTACATCGTCTTATCTATGTTGAAGAATAACAATGTAGAGTTTTCGTCAAGGCAATTATGCACTTAAAAGAGTTGTAGTACTGAGTTATATTAGAGGTTTCTTATTTCACTCACGTTTAAACGGATGCTTATAGAAATAAGTACCAAATTACTACTAGATATCTCTATACTGTTCAAATGTAAATCAAAATTAAGTTTTTAAAAAAATTAAAAAAAATCCAATTTAATTACTTTTATATTTGTTTCGTTTTCCATTTTTTGACCTTACTTTACACTGTTAAAATACTCTGGAAACTAGATTTGGATCTAGATGGCGCTGAGTTTCTTTCACAATCATCCTCATTTTTTTTTTCTCCATATTCCTCATTTGTTTTAATCAAAAGAAAACTGGGGAGTGATTAAATTTGGGTCTCTTTTGAAAACTGGATAAAATTTTGCTTCTAGCCTAATCAGTTTTACCTTTGATTCTCACCTTTCTGAACGACTGTAGTGCTGAAGTTCATCTGTTCTGTTTCATTTATCTGAGTAACTTTGTATCTATTGTCTATTATCTACTGCTCAAAGATGACAAAGGAATGCATTAGATTCTTTATATGTTTTTTGAGATCTTACAAAGTGGAAAAGCTGAGGTTGTATGGGGGGGTTTGAGCTTTTTTTGCTCATTTTGTAACGCTCCAACTACTGATCATGGACAAAAACATACAGCCAATAATTATAGGCTTCTGGATTGTTTCAATCTTCCAGAGTTCAGGCATTAAATTCCATACACACGCCTTCTGGTATTTATTGGTGTTGTATTTAGCAGCTCATTTACTTTTTTTGGGTTAAATTTCAGGTTTTGTCTCCTGATATGAGCTTAGCCACAGTTAGGAATTACATCTGGAAGAAGCCAGAGGATTTGGTTCTCAATTACAGAGTGGTTCAAAGCAGTTGAATGCATGCAATAGGTGTGTATTGCCCTTCTATAGTGTATGATGTTCCACTTCTTCATGAAAATTCTGAATAACGCTTTTATGTCCCATCAAATTATTGTTTTATTTACATATTTGAACATATGAATGTACGGTTTGGAAGAAATGGATTTGTTGATGGGTAGGTTGGATTTTAATGATGGATGAGTTTATTTCATGTATCTAGCCTTTCAAGCTGCATTTATTTAACGATATTAACGATTTTAACAAAAGTGTTTCAAAAATGATTTAATTGAGATTAATGCATTATGAGACGGGTTAGAAGATACCAAAATACGCACATTATCGAACGGGTTCTTGCAAGAGAAAAAGGAAAATCTGGAATGCATCACTGTGGCCAACCCCTCATTGAGTTTCATTTCTTTGTCCTGTTAACATTTATGTAGGTGATTCTTTTGCTGATGAAACTGGGAATGTTGCTTCATCTTGGGGTGCTTGATATGAACGAAAATCTGAACTTCATCAACCCGTTTCTCAGTTCCGCATTGCTTCTCGAACCTACCGAGAATTTTCTGGTCATCATTTCGAAGGTAATCCCGCAGGCGCTATAGACTTTTCGATCTTCATATTTAGCCTGCTAGGTGTAGCTTTTACAAAATACTGCAATAGGGAAGAGGCTTGGGTATTTTTTTTGAGTTTTTGGAGGAGAAATCATGAGGATGGGAAAATTTGGTGGGAGGGACACTAAGTTTTAGAGTAATGAATGTGGAAAAAGCTGTGTAGATTTGAATGGTGGCTTACTATTACATACTTCTTTAGTCTTAGAAAACCAAGTTGTGAAGCTTATTTTTGTTTTTATTTATTTATTCATAAATAAAAAAGGAGGTCCCTCTTTGTGCTCTTCTGCTGTTTTCTTCTGCATTAAACGTATGGAATTCTGTAACTTGACTGCCAATGTTCTTGTAGTGTTCTTGTTTGGCTACATGATTTCTTGTGATTTCTTGTGATTCTATCTATTTTGTATTATGAATTTTGATTTCTTTATACAGATTGATAGATTGATGATACAACAAATGGATGATCGAATCAGAAGTTCGAATCTCTATCTATCTCTGTTGAGTATGTCGAATAACCCGATATTTACCATAGCTATCTGCGGTAGTTTTTGTTTTGGTTCAACATAATATTTGGGTATTTGGAGGTGAAATATTCGAACTTTGATTTCTTCGTCGTTGTGTCATCGTTGTGTCGTAACTAATTTAGTTATGCTTAGGTTGATAGAGTCTTCTATAATTAATAATCTATGTTTTATTTTATTGTTATAATTGGAAAAAAGAAAAATTATCGTGTTGCTATGTTGGTTTTCTAGTGTAAGAGATCACTCATGGATCTATTCGATTCGAGTTGCTTGGACTTCAATGGAGCTTTGTGGGTGAGTGGTAGGAGATTCAAGTTGTAGGTTCGAGCAACTCGCGAATTAATTGTAGTAACGCTAAACTTAAACATGCTTAGTTTGAATCAATTCTATGTAGGGTGGCTTCATGAATTTTTCTACGAAACATGTGAACGAGGACAAAACACGCCAAAAGGATGCATATTAATTTATATTGATAGTCTTCACTCTTATAAACAGTTCAAGTCAAGTAGATAATATGATCATGTCATATCAGGCAATAGTTATTAAATTTAAATTTCAAATTCTAGTCTGAATATCGAATATGAGATATTACATTGCGTCATCTTAGCTATCATTGAAGCTACAAACGCGTAGCCAATTTCCAAAACAAGTGAAAGATTTTGGTAATATGCTTTCTTGAAACTTGGCAAGTAAATTTGGAATATGTGTGCATAGATTTGTTTTTATCTATTTTAGTTACGAAATGTGGAAACATAACTTTAACGACTATATTTATTGTAGGTATAATTTAGTATTACAAAAAATTTACGTGGGCTGTATTCGTCCATTCAGTTATCACAATTGTAGTACAATAACGACACTTAATAGTTAAACTACTGAACGAGAGAATAAGATTAGATTCATAGTTTAGGCAAGTGAGATCAAGAGTCATATAGATGAAACGGGAAGCTACTAGACTCCAAACCCTAATATAATCAGGTAAGTCAATAATTGAACCAACCCAAGTGGACGGTAACTCAAATGAACCCAAGTGGACGGTAACTCAAATGACATTATAAGTTTAGAAGTGCGTAATAAATGATGTGATTAGTCTTATTATAGTCCAACACGTCTATCTAATACATGTTACAGCAAAATAGACTTATCACAAAGTTAATATAGTCTTCTAGCTTCTTAATTATCCATAGACTTAAACTTGACAATGACTTGTCAAGCGATATTAAGTCATTGTAGTAACCGACGTTAGCTAAAATATACGCTTTTTACTATTTCAAAACTCGACAAAATTATATACCTAAATTAGTAGTAATGATCCGTTGTTGCTATTGATATCCTGTACTTATAGTTTATGCAAGTAGCCTTTATTTACGCTCTTCGTAAAAATACCCTTAATCAATTGTACCTCAATAAGCCTTTTCATTCGTACATAAAACTCTAATTACCAATATAAAATTGAAAATTTAATTTCTCGGCCTAAAAAATTATTTGGAAAATCTATAATATTGTTAACAAAATTAAAATTTTCCATATGCTAATTCTTTTACGAAAACTCACATCATAAATCCTAATAAAAATAATTAAAAATAAAATCTTAATTACAAGTAGAGTGTTTATACATCGAGAAAATTTTAAAACCCTTGTAAAAATTTTAATACTAATAAACTTTATTAAATAATAAATCTAACGTAACCCAACCATAATTATTTGAGTTATTTATTTAAATGGTTATTTTTAAACGAAGTAAAATATTAGTTTTTAAAATATATATTTATTTAAATTCAAACATTTAATTTGAGTATCTCTTTTGAAAAATTACTTTCTAAATAATTAAAAATTTATTTTAAGTTATTTGAGAATACATAATAAAAAAATCATTACAAAAATTAAATAAAAATACGTATATATAATTATATAGTAAATAAAAATATAAAATATAAAATTAATAATAAATCCGAGTTAAATCCAAAACTTTTATTTATTTATTTTAACGTCATTAAAAATTTTAAATATTCATAATTATTTAAAATATACACACAAATATCTTCTTTCTATTTTTTGTTTGAGAGCAACTTGATAATAAGATAATAACCATATAATCTCAGAAAAGCTTTGATAAGACGTTTGTGACGCAGTTCATGAGTGGTTGAAATTTAGCGCGAGCTAACCAAGATCTCGTGGCTTGCTGGTAATGGCTACCAGCGGCCCATTATTCCTGTTTCTCTCTCTATTGGACTCACATGAGGCGACAATTGTTCATAATTTCAAGCTCGTTGAACAATGCTGCACGTAATTCTACTTTATTCGCACTTTTTTATTTGCTTTTCCCAATGCATTGTTGTTTATGTATGTATGTGATTCCGATCATCACGCGTAATTCGTAGGGTTCTCATTGCTTAATTATGAATGTGACTGTGAAATGTAGGTCCCTTCTACTTTCCCTGTTTTTGTCTGGTTCCGAACAGTTCTTCCATACGTGTTCCAAGAGAATTTTGAATTTAGTGGATAGAAATATCGGCGGTATATCGATAATTTCACGACCTCGACAATGGTGCATTAGGAATAATGAATATCTTTTTTTCCCGGTATGGCCACTGTATGGTTGGTGTTGCCGATATTTTTGGTGATTTTCGGTGATAGTTTTCTCTGTAATAGCAAGTTACTGCCGTCAGTACAGTTGGTATGAATTAATATTATCATCTTGCAGGTCCCGAGTTTAATTCTATTTTTATTCTCACTCTAGTTCACAACCCCAACCCCTTAAACTTCCTCTTTTTGTTTTGTTTCTTTTCTCCCGACTAGTTCAAATATTCGTGATATTTCTGGAAATCTGTGTTTACCCTTTTTGTTGCCGACTCTCTTGTGATTCATTTTGTTCTCAGCTGAACGCAGAACGTGTTGGTTGTGTTGTTTTAATTCGAGAGTTCAGAGGGATTTTCTCTTTTTCTCTTTGGGAACTTAATGATTGCTTTATTTAAGCTGTTCTGGGGAGTGGGAAGTGTAGGATCTTGAAGTTGTTTTGTTTTTTTCGAAGCTGCAGAAAGGGTCTGGCTTATCTCATTGCTTGCATAAGCCATGGCAGCTTGTTTAGGCGTTGGGGTGTCATTGTTTGGAGCTTCAGTTCAAAGGAGTAGGAATTCATGGCGAGTGCGAGTTAGAAGTGAAAGTGGAGCTTCAGCTGATTCAGTTTCAGCTGTGGTGAATGGAGCTTCTCTGGTTGGGGCGAAGGAAGGAAGTTGGTCTTCAATAGATAAGGGCAATGGGGGGTTAAAGTCTGAAGCTGCAGAGAAGAAGATCAAGTTGAGAGATGATGTTCCAGAGAAGTTGGAGCCATTTTGGGATGATGGGTATGGGACTGTGACTGTGAAAGATTACTTTGCTGCCGCTAAGGATTTTACTCAGCATCCTGATGGCGGTCTGCCTCGTTGGTTTTGCCCTGTTGCAGCTGGATCCCCATTAAAGGGTTCTCCAGTTCTTTTGTTTTTACCTGGTAATTATTCTGCTCTTGCTGACAAGTTCAAAACTGCAGAAAAGGGTGTTTTGAGCTTTTGTATTTGAAAAACTAATTCCAATATTTAAAATATGGAATGGCTGAATGTATAAAATATGATATGTTGTCATCTGTGGCTATAAATAAAATATTATGGCTTTTTTCTGCGTTTTTAATTGAAACTGAATATGTACAAAACGGTTTTTTAAAAATAAAACTTCAAAGAATTAGAGCTCTTAATACCTCGTTCGAAAGAATTATAGCAAATAGTTCTTGTCCTCTAGAAAATACATCCAAGCAGTTGTCTAAGTTTCCTTTGCTTCTGTTCAGAGGGGAAAAAATCGACAAACAGGGTTGTTTGTCTATTTAGTTGTATGCTTAATCTTTGAACACATGCTTTATTCTTTTTACAACTTTCAATGAATTGTTTTTGTCTAATTAGGATTTGGTATTGGTTCTGTACTCTGTAGGACTGGATGGCACTGGATGTGGCCTTATCATGCATCATAAAGCCCTCGGGAAGTAAGCCATTCACTTCTCATACTGTTGAATTGATACTCGATGAAATTTGCATCTGGCTCTTTGGTGGAGTGGCAAATGAACCAACAAAACAATGCAAACTAAATTTACTTGGGAACTGAAACATGAATCTTTTAAATGTGACTTAAAGATTGTTGCAAGCATGAACTATCTTGTTCTCAATTCTCCATGTGATTTTTAGAGAGATGCATGTTCCTTTTATAATATAAAAAGGATAAAAAAAATTCCTAAGAATTTCAAAGGAAGATTTGTGTAAGAACGAACAAATGAACCCCAATTTTGGATAAATGTTCTGTCATTTTATATTTGATTTATGAATAGGATAATAAATATGTTTGAATTGGTGACATTTTTTTCACTTGTAAGTATAGTTTGTTCATTAAAGTAGCAATCTTTTGACGCAGGGCTTTCGAAGTTCGGTGCCTACATATTCCTGTTCAAGATCGAACACCATTTGAAGGTTTAAACTTTTTCTTAATGGCTAGATAAGTTTTTTTTTCTTCAAAACACAAATCTCAACTTTTTTTTCAATTGATGATATGTTTATAACCTCGAACCCGCCATATAAAGTCCACAAACGGGGCAAAACATAAAACTAACCCAAGTAGTCCCAACTGATTTGACCAATTCTGTCGAAAGAGTAAATAATAGTAACAGAGGGTAAACTGACTAAAAAATACAAGATCTGGCAAGAAAAGTTAAAATGGAACTACTTTTTTTTTAAACAACAAATTAAACTTTTCACAGAATAACTGAAAATAGATTTTTGTTCAAAGTACAAACTCTACAAGAATGTGAATAAATAGAGTTACAACGGAAATAAAAAAGCTATCTAGTTAATGTTAATATCAACAGATGAAAAATATAAGATACGATGTTTGAAAACAGTATTCAACCTTTCCCGGAGAAATTGAGTGGGTAATTTTTTTCCTAGCCATGTATCACCTGAGTATGATTCTTAGCCAGAGAGTAATGATATCAAGTCAAATTCTTTGCTATTTGATGTAGACCATTGACATAATCAAGAATTAACTGAAGATAGGTATATTGGAATTATTGATCTAAGTTCCTGTAGTTTTTAGGGAACTCGTATAGATTTGTGGCTGCACATAAAACTTTTAACTTGGTAAGGTCTTCATTATTATTATTATTCATTAATTGCTAGACATTTATATATACTGCTGATGAAGCAGACTTGTGTTATCTGAAGGACTTGTGAAGCTTGTTGAAGAAACTATCAGGTCAGAGCATGCTTCTTCCCCAAAGAAACCGATTTATTTAGTTGGGGACTCATTTGGAGGATGCTTAGCACTTGCAGTGGCTTCACGTAATCCAAATATTGACCTTGTTCTGATTTTAGCAAATCCAGGTTGGTTTCGTATTGGCAGTTTAACTTCAAGTTCATGTAATCACGACATTGTTAGGGTCATGCGCTTTTCAGCAAGTCTGACAGTTTTATGGTCTTCCACTAGCTACATCTTTTGGCAGGTCTCAATTGCAGCCCTTACTTCCGTTGTTAGAAGCTATGCCTGATGGACTGCATGAAACAGTTCCCTATCTTCTTAGTTTTGTTATGGGTAAGTAGATTGCTACTTATTGTCTGTTTTTTTCTTTAGGTATATAAGATATATTATTGGAAATCTAGCACCGACCCTTTGTTTTTCATTCATCCTGCCAACCATACTATTGCTGAAGATCAGATACATGATCGCTGTTTTCTTGGATGTTGACGAGTATGTCCCCTAAGACATCGTAAAGATGGAGGTTTGGTGCCTGATATATTGTCAATTTCTGTTAAAAGATTGTTGCTCTTATAGACTTTGGAGATTCGCTAAGAAAAGGACCTCCTTCTGGCATACCATTGATCTCACCAAGTATTGAGTTCACTAATAATAGAATGGTGGAGAATTGCAGTGCCTGTCCCCAATGCTTCACTCATCACTGCTTTTACTTCTTACTACCTTCACAATAAGGAATTGCTAGGGTCAATTTGAAGAATCTAAGGTTGCGGCTACTGAGTTTGCCGCCTAGTTTCCTTGTCACGTGGGAATGGACCGAGGGAGGGTGATGATTGTTCTTTTGGGGTAAATTATTCCTACAGAGAAGAAATAATTATATGGGAAGGTTAATAATTAAAAACTCATCTTCTTAAAGTTTTTTTTTTCCCCCCTAAGAAACGTGAAGTTGTATATATATAAACAAAAGAGACAACCTAAAGGGCAGGGGAAGAGAGGATCCCCTCCCTGAAGAGCTAATGACAGAAGAGCCCTCCAATCTTGAAGAATCAAAGGAGGATACCTACAAAATAATTTGCTGTTCTATAGTAGTACCATCATGAAGTAAAGATCTGCACACTAGTGCAAAAACTTTTGAAATTCTTTGTTTCATTTCAGTTATAGCCTACAAAACGTTTCTGCGTTTTATATAATTAATATTTTTCTTGAGAAAATTTGTTTGACCTTTTTCCTGTGTCATTTTTGTTTGAATGAGATTTACGCATTTGGTAGTTTGGTGCAGTGTAAAGATTCCTGGAATTCTCTTTCGGATGTAACTTTATAACTGTCTCTACTTCTACACCAGGTGACCCGTTGAAAATGTCAACAGTGAATGTTGAAAGTAAGCTTCCTCCAATGCAGAAATTAGAAAAAGTGTCACAGAACTTGACTGCTTTACTACCCTATCTTTCGGTAAGGAGGATATGATGGTTTTTTTTAGAATCTGGTTACAGTGTAAACTGTGCATTTTAAATATTTCTTTCTAAAATGCCTCCTAAGGGACTGCCTTTAAAAGAAAAAGTATATACTGATGTGCCCCTTACTATCATGGATAAGCTTTCCATCTCATAGTTCTTTTCACCCTCAAAACACAGAATTTTCTGCCTAGTTTGCTGCTGCTTACGTTTCTTCCCATCTCTATCCTTTCTTAAATATCTTTCTTAAGTAGATTCTATTTTAGAAATAGAAAAGTTTGACCGTCTTAATGCATTTTGTGATAAAAGTTCAAGCCATGCATTGTATTGGAAACAATACAATACAATACAAGATGAGATTTTTTTTTTCTTGAAAAATTAAAATTAAGCCATACCAAGTTTTGGGTGTATTTATATATTCAACCTTATTTATATCCTAAAGTGTAAGTTGGTTTATTATAACTTCAAGCCATGCATTGTAGCTGGGAATTTTCTATAAGGCAATGCAGTAATAGGTTTACTTGTAGTAATCTAAACTAACTTATCATATCTTTTGCCCTTGGCATTGTAATTTTCTTACATGATCGATTTGAATTTTTTTTTTCTCTTCCTTTCTATTTTCAGGATTTGGCTAGCATTATACCGAAGGATACCCTTCTTTGGAAGCTGAAGCTGCTCAAATCAGCTGCTGCTTATGCAAATTCTCGTCTCCATGCTGTTAATGCCGAAGTACTTGTGCTTGCTAGGTTTTTACCCAGAACTGAGTGTGTGTGTGGTTGTTAGTGGTAGCTTTTTTTTTTTTTTTTTCTTTTGGATGAATAATTAAATTACCATGGAGAATAAAAATGGAAGAATACAAGAGCATACAAAATTAAAGTCCACAAAAAAAAAGGACAAACTATAAAATGGGCCTCCAATCGAGTAAAACAAGATCTCAGGGTAATTACAAAAAGGCTACATAGAACCAGGATGAAACACCACTCGAAGTTCTCTCAAGCCCTTTGATGATTCTATCATTCCTCTTTCTCTCCAAAGGCCCCAAAAATAGCACAAACCTCAACTCGCTAAATTAACCTACCCTCCTTGCCTTGTGGAGGACGAAACGGAATGTAAATATAGAAGGGTTTGAGTGGTGTATTAAATACAACGCCACAAATACCTTAATTTGTTGCATCATTTGTTGAACTTTTTTTTAGTTCCGTTCCCACAGCCTCCATTAGATTAGCTAACATAACCTTATTCAATATACGGTGGTGTGCTGTAAGACAGTGGATTAGATGGCCGACAGGATCAAGGATCAAGGAAAGTTTGGTTATAGATAGCGTTAAAAAAGTAGAGTTAAACAATAACTTGGGAAGTTTTTGTTGGAAAGAAATGGCCCTCTCGGAAAGCTATTACTCGTGTATTTTTTTTCTCTGATCTTGTAGCACAGTTTCAGCAACTTTCGATCTCAAGTTGGGTTCCTATCCTTTCTCTATCATGAACCACTTCCTGCTAAAATAATTCTGCTCGAGTTCTGCTTTATTTTAAATTGTCAATCATCTTACTCAATAATCAGAATAGTGTTGTTTCGTAGTTGGTCCAACATTCTTATAATAATTAAAATTTGTTACGTCTTTCAGTGGCAAGGATAACATGGTCCCAAGTGGAGATGAAGCCCAACGACTTCGGAAGTCATTACAGAATTGTACAGTACGCTATTTCAAGGAAAATGGGCACACCTTATTATTGGTATGTGAAACTAGGGTAGAGAACACTATGATGATTTGCTGGTAGAAAACATATACTAGCGCCAGGTTTAAAAGAAAAATCCTCATTCATGCTAGGAAATTATAAAAAATACATTATATTCTCCGATCTTTAAGAACCAAAATATGCTGTTTGGCTGGAACTCGGTGTTTCAAATTTTGGTTTTTTTTCAATTCAAAGGCCAACATTCTTCGACTCCTCATTGGGCTTTCCTTGCCTCCAAAAGCTCAAATACTTTGGTCTAATGCAACGAATGCTTTAATTTCTGAAAATTGGTTAGAGCAAAGTCATTGTATCTTCGAGAATGTTCGGAAATCGTGGTTTGATCGGTTTGAGTTGGCTAAACTAAAAGCTTCACAATGTTGCTCCTTTCTATTCTGCTGCTTCTTTGCATGATGTTTGGTTGAATTGGGAAGTCTTTGTTTCTAATTAGTTTTGATGCTTCTGTTTATATTTTTTGACTTATGTTTTACTTTTACCATTTGGAATTTATACTCTTAACCATTAGTCTGTTTTCAGTACTTCAATGAAAATATTCTCTTTTAATAAAATAATAAAAAAAATTATTTGCTCTATGAGCTTTGTTTACGCTAATTCTTTAGTATTCCCTTGTCTCATTCAAATTAACACAAATGTTTTTGCTTCTGATAAAAAAAAAAAAAAAATGCTGTAAAAGAGAGCTGCAGCAAGCTTATTACGCACTTTTCTTTCTATGTTTCAAGTAAAATCATATGACTTTTCACCATGGTATCATGTAACAGGAAGATGGTATTGGTTTGTTCACAATAATTAGAAGCACTTACAAGTATCGTCGATCAAGAAAGCATGATGTTATTTCGGATTATCTTCCGCCCAGTTTAGCGGAGTACAAATATGCTTTTACTGAAGTGACGGGGTAATTTTTATATCAATTGTTGCTTATTTCACTCCCTCTCTTGGTAGCTGCTGTAGGCAGAAATTGTGTACATGAAAATTGGTCAAATTCATGTGGTATAATATGTATGTTAATACCCCAACACCAATCAACTGAAAAGAAATTTTTTTAAGTTAATAGGTCACAGTAAATTTCATCTTTTTATCAGTACTTTTGCACTCTCCCTCACTTGTGAATTCAAAATTTTGTGGGAGACCCAGCCTGCGAAAATCAATATTAATTAGAAGGAGATTTTGTAGCCACCTTCATTTTAGGTGAATAATTTTGTGATATATTCAAATATGTGCGGACATAAAGAACAATTACCTTTTTTTTGGATTAGTTTATATTCATTGTTTACATCTTTTCTTGATTTTTTGTGTTCGTTTCTTTAATGAAAAAAAAAACAATTTTTCATTTTTTTTTTTTTTTTGTTAAAGAATACTCATGGACAATACAAAAAATAACTAATCAAACCAACTGAAGCCTCATGAAACTCTTAATTTGCATAGTTTGCTCACGCAAATCTGGAGAAACTCTTACTTAGAATATATGATGCTGATGAACATGATTTTGCTATAAATAACTTTTAGATTGACACTAATACACTTGAAGTACACTGGTCATAGCATATAATTGGCTTGGCTGGGCTTTGCTACACTACACCATGCATGGACCAACCTGTTAACTTTCTCCTCAGATTTACTTCTGTAGGCAGAAAGGAAAACTATTAAAGGCTATCGTGTATTTTGCAGACTATTTCATTTTCTCACTGGTTCTACGATGTTCTCAACTTTGGGAGATGGAACTATAGTCCAAGGTCTTTCTGGAGTTCCTAATCAAGGTCCCGTGTTGCTAGTAGGTTATCACAATTTATTAGGAATGGAGCTTTCTCCTTTAGTTGAAGGATTCATGAGAGAGAAGAATCTCGTGGTTCGTGGAATAGCACATCCAGAATTGTTCTTGGGAAGGCTCGAGTCTGAATCTTCTGAAATTTCTATGGTTGACTGGGTGAAATTATTTGGTGCAGTACCTGTCACTGCTAACAATCTATACAAATTGTTAGCAGAAAAAGCACATGTTCTCCTCTATCCTGGGGGTGCACGCGAGGCTCTTCATTACAAGGTACTTCAAGTTCCTAACTTCCACCTCCCCAAAAAAAATTCAGTTTAATAGAGAGCGACAACTTATGCTGTCAGAGAGATAACACTCCATGCAGCTCTTCTAACATCTTCTCTACGTCATAATTACTGGAAAGTAGAATGGAAAAACAATTTAAGGTGATATACTCCTTTACATTGTAAGAACAATGACGATAACTGTTCTATCTGGAGGATCATCTTTAGAAGTTCCGATTGTGAATCCCATGGTCGCCAGATGTGTGTATTGAAGTAATATATGATGGATATGCTTCGACATTAAACAGCTTAATGCTTTGGATAAGATGACAATTGGAAAGAGGACTTATTGCAACCAAAGGGGCAGGAGACTATGTAGTTGCATCAACTTAACGTTTCATGTACTTCAGTTTTCCATGATTCAGCTGTTGAATTTCAGGGGGTGGATTTATGGGAAACATTCTATCATTTCATTTATAAGATGAAATAATTCGAAGACTTGGTGAATAGTCCCAAGCCAAAGGGGCTTACAGAAAACACTTCCAGTTAGTTATTAAAGAAGATAAACAGTAATTGTGAAGTATTGAGAATTTTTACACCAGCTGAGAGTCAAATTAGAAGATCCATAAAGTTACGAAAGGACTTCCCTTTGTCATTGAAGATGTGGGCATAAGTCGGTTGTGGTGGTATCTTTGTTGAGTCAAAATGATCTATTTTGTAACTTTTTCTATAATGGTTGAGAATTAGGCTTCCAATGTTCATTTTTCCTCTGAAAACTTTACAGGGTGAAGAGTATAAGCTGTTCTGGCCAAAACAACAGGAATTTGTGAGAATGGCTGCTCGTTTTGGGGCTACAATTGTTCCGTTTGGTGCTGTTGGAGAAGATGATATAGCACAAGTAAGTTCAATTCCCAGTCCTTGATTTGATAGTGTTCACTCACCATTTCGTAGCTCAAGCATAAGAAATTTGATAGGACCCTATTCTTGAAGCGAGAAAGAAAATAACACTGAAATTGTATTACAATATACAAAAAGCCCTCTCAAGCACTTTGAGAGAGCTGAACTCTCCCAAAATAACCACATTCCAAATTCTATCTGCCTTCACCCCCATACCCACCCTATTTATAACGACGTTTTACTAACCAACTCCTTTTAACTAATGTTCATGACAAATATGCCCCTTATTATCCTAATAATAGTTAATATTTTTCTACTGTTTGTTTGTAATTCCACAACACGCAGGGATGGAGATTTAAACCTCTTACCTTTTGTCAAGCATATATTACTTAATCAGTTGCGCTATATTCAAGTTGCCTTCCTCCTAAAATTTTTAATACTTTTTTCTAAATCTGCAGGATGAGAAATTAGAAAAACTGGATTTAACTAGCACTATAACGTGAGTTTGTAAAACAATTAACCAAATGCCGTAAGGCTATCCTATCCCAACCCCCTCATCTCAAACAAGGAGCCAAATGGGCAAAGAGTTTGGGGCTGAAAACCCAGGGGCATCCTTCAGAGACGTGCATATTTTTCTTGTCTGATCCTGTCGGTGGCAGGGCTATGCAGTGTATTGAAGTCGTCTTGGTGTCCAGAAGGGGATCATTGTCATCTCTGTCATAGATAAATGAAAGGATGAATTTTAAGTTTCATGGAAATTTAGGAGGGAACTCAATTTTCTGGTTTAGCAAATGAGTGTTCTGAAAGCGTGAAACTTGTTCAGTTTCTCATTAAAAAAAATCGTAAAACTTGTTAATTAGAGAAAAATTGGTGCAAGCTTGTCTATATCTTAATGCTTGAAAATAAATTTTATTGTTATTACTACCTTTCTAGTTATAATTATCATTATCATTATCTTCTTATTTCGTATTTGCAGCTGATTTTAGATTATAATGATCTGATGAAAATTCCTGTAATTAATGACAACATCAGAAAGGCAAATCAGAATTCTGCTAAAGTGAGGTAACTGTGCTTCATCATCACTGTGTATGATTTGCTTATATTATTTATCTACATTTTTGCCTTTTCATCTCTACGGGGTCGTTCTCACCTCTATTTGTTCATTTAATCTATCAATATATTCTTTTCTCCTTTAAAAGGGTATACATTTGGACTTTGCTATACGGCTTATTATTTTCCTTCTTGGAAAAACGGGCATTACAAATGTAAATTGACGTTCATTTGTCAGTCTGGGTGTTGAATATACTGTGAATTTCAGGGACACGGATAGTGGAGAGGTTGGTAATCCGGATCTTTTCCTCCCGTTGCTCTTGCCCAAGGTACCCGGTCGTTTTTACTACCTGTTTGGTAAGCCAATAGAAACAAAAGGAAGAGAGGAAATCCTGAAGGACAAGAAAAATGCAAACCAATTGTATAATCAGGTTAAATCTGAAGTCGAACATAGTTTAGCTTACTTGATTAAGAAGCGGAAGGAGGATCCATACCGAAGCTTTATTGACAGAACGGTGTATAAAGCCCTTCATGCCTCTCAACATGAAGTTCCTTCATTTGACCCATGAGAAATGACTCTTGAAGGCGATGCCTGGTCTTTTATTAGTAACAAGTTACTGTCTCCTCCTTTCTGTGAAGTTTAAACGCTCATTCAATTTTTTTTTTTAAAAAAAAAACAATTTTATAGAGGTATTTATGTCTATGTTTGTATTTTGATACTGCAGTTGGATGCAACCATTCTATCCAAGGTTGGACTGTTGGAGGTTTGCTTTCAAATAATTCCATCCCAATATGTCAAGTCGTGGTCTGGAAGAAGCCTTCAATGGGTACGAATTATGAGCTTGAATTTGGTTTTGTTCTCCCATCCCAGCTTGAAGAAGATGCCTATACTAAAAACAATTAGAAACACAAAGGAAATCCGAACTCTGATTGAACCACACACAAAAAAGTCACCTTGTATTTTTTTAGCTTATTCTTGTTTCCCATTTTTTTTCTATTAAATTACATAGCTATTGGAAGCTTCCCTGTTTCCTGGATTTGAATATTTGGAATTGGATAAGTTCAATAAAAAGATTGTTACTGGCCTTGTTAATATAAAAAACTCCTAGAAGTTGCTTATATCAGGTGCTAACCCAGCAACTCGTGTTGGTGAAGTTTCCATACCTTCTAGAAGCATTAACTCCACCTTTGATTTGTTATGTGTCAAACTCTGCTTTGCTTTACATATTTATTCTCGAAACCTCATTAGAATATTGGTAAAAGTTTAATCATAAGCTGTTGAATCTCTTTTACAACTCAGCAAGATCAGATGGTTAGACCAGAACCTAACGTTGAAAAGTGATAAGTTTAAGCTATTTCTCTAATTTACTTTGGATTGTAGTCCGGTTGATTAAACCACCACCTTTATTGTAGTTGACATATTAAAGTGAAAGTTATTTGATCACCACTAGACGACCTATTTACAAAGCTCAATGCATAAACTATTTACAACATTTGTGAATGGAATGCTGAGTTTTACTGCCATGTTAAATCACCACTAAATCCAAAAACTTAATCAAATGACTCATGATATAGTTAATGTTTTCAAATCTACTCTAATAGGTTAGGGTATGTTTTAATCTCTTTACACTTCACCTCACATAAGGGTTGAGATTGTGAGATCCCACATCGATTGGGCAGGAGAACGAAGCATTCTTTATAAGGGTGTAGAAACCTTTCCCTAGCAGATGTTATTTAAAAACCTTGAGGGAAAGCCCAAAGAGGACAGTATCACTGTTTCATTGAGGAATGAAATAAGAAGGATCTCCAACTAGTGACTAAGAGTAGTAGTAAGCTTTGATCTTTAAACTTTGATGTACATTTAGCCCAATGAAAAGCAGTAAAGAAAATAATGTCCATAATATATTTCTTTCTTGCCCTAAGATCCAAAGAAAAGGCCCAATGATGCCACACCAATCTAGCTTCTGTGACCTGCAATAATCGAGGTAGAAAAAATGATACCAGCCAAAATTTTCCACTTGTTTTGAACTGAAGGACAGCCAATAAATAGATGAAAATGTAACTCTTACTTGGCTTTTAACATAACACATCAGTGACCTTTTTACTTTGATACTCTGTAAAGTCACAACTAGACGTAAAAGTTTAAATTGATTGAAAATAGTTAATCTTTTATATATACTCTTAACCCTCTCCTTGTGTATGGCCTTAATTATTGATTTAATCCAAGAAGTTCTGATTTACAATATCAATCAGAGAAGCAATGACATTGCAGGAGTTTGGATATAGAACCTTATCTTAAAACACCACCAAAGTCTGAATGCTTTTACAGATAAATTAGGGATAATCTTCTTAACAGAATTAGATGCAAGCGTTTAACCAACATAATATACCAAGGATTAGAATGTATCTACAATAGTGTCGATTCGAGAAGATTAGGATGAGTGGGGTTTTTTTTTTATTCCTTCTTGCACCAATAACATATTAAAGAATCTATGATTAAGCAAGCCATTTTATTCTCTGCTCAGTGGAGGTTGTCTCTAATCAGAAGAAACCCAGATTAGAAGAATGTGATTCCTTATCTTTTTTCTTAGTGGGGGGGAATTGATCCTTAAAATGACGTGGTGCAATTTCACAGAGGATTATCTTGGATATTTGCAGGAGTAATTTTTCCATGAAAAGAGATCAGAAACATATCTATAAATTGTGAAATATTGATTTTATAATCTATCCTGATATTGTCTGTTTATCGAAATTCATCGTCCTCATTCGAGATTCATTTCTAGGTTCTTTCCAAATTATTGCTGTTCATTACATTCAATGTGATATGAATTCAATATAGCTAATACCATTCTTAGTTATGTATTTGATTGCAAACACTACGGGATTCTTACTTCGCTCATATGATGAATAGAGATTATTTTTCGTAGTTTGACTAGTTTAGTTTAAGTATATGCATAAACTAGTTGAGTTATGCTCACGTTGATTTGGTTATGTTTATTATAGCCTGTTACCTTTAGCTTTTCGGGTTGATTAGTTATTTAACTTGGTATGAGAATGGGAGATCCTGTGTTCAAATACTTGAAATTTTCTCTATTATTAATATTGATTCCGTCCTGTTGAGCCTTTTACTTTTCTTTTATAAGACACGGAAGTTTAGTTGAAAAAGAATGAAAGGAATGTAAAGATATACAAAAGGAGCCCAAAAAGAAAAAAAGGAGTCAGACAAAAAAACAAGGGGCAAGGGGTTCTAATCTAACACAGTCCAAATACTCCAAACAACAACAAATTTTCAAGTCCACAAGTAGAGGAAATGTCGGATTCATATTAAGTTTGAATACACATGACAGAATCGAAAGGAAGTTCGGAGCATCGACGCTTTCTCCCTCGGTTCGTCGTTTGTGTATTAGGGGCCAATGAAAATGTGGACCATTTTTTCCTTTGACGTCCTTTTTCCCTGAGGGGGTGGAACCTTTTGTTCAAAACCTTTGGTTTAGCTTTATGTTTGCCGAATTCATTATCGGAGTGGCTTACTAAATGTAACAACCCTAGTCCACCACTAGCAGATATTGACTCTTCCTTTCAGGATCTCTCTCAAGGTTTTTGAAACGAGTTTGCTAGGTAGAGGTTTCCACACCCTTATAAAGAATGCTTCATTCCCCTCTCCAACCGATGTGGGATCTCACACTCAAGCCCACCGCTAACAAATATTGTCCTCTTTGAGCTTTCCCTATCGGGCTTCCCCTCAAGATTTTTAAAACGCGTATGCTAGGGAGAGGTTTCCACACCCTTATAAAGAATGCTTCGTTCTCCTCACCAACCATTGTGGGATCTCACACATTGACTTCGTTTAAATTCACACTAATTCTCTTGGATGATTAGCAAGGTTAAATTAACGTTTAACCCAAAAGCTTAAGCTATAATAGTTTACAATAATGTTTTAACCAGTTGTGTTATGCTAAAGAAAATTTCATGCTTGCTAAAATTGTTGGCTTAACTTCTTGAATAAAGTAAAGCCAGGTTCTTTTCATATCCTTAGTCAATTCAAGAACTTGACCCGTAATTTCATGGATGCACTCAAGGAAGCCGTGAGCTATATGCTGGCTAAAAGTCTAGAAAGATTATATGCTCAGTCTGAACTGCCTATATAATAAACCTGTTAGAAGTAGAAAGTAAAACCACAACCACAAGGTCTCTAAGGCATAAAGAGTGAGTACCTCGGACTCATTTAGGCTATGGCCGATTTTCGATATGGTTTCTTTTGTCGCCCCGACAACAAGAACTTAGAACCACAACAGGAAGAAAAGAACACAACAAGCCATATCCCTGATCCCAAATACAAACCAGCTCATGTCGATGCCGGAGGAAGACGACTTCCTACCGTCGTTCTGCCCAGACCAAGGTATGTTACTACAACTGAGACATATACTGAAGAATTTTACTCAAATTCAAGGGATGGCTTTCAATATAGCCATACCAAGAACTCTGAACCAGTGAAGTCTTATGGACTTCACCATGATAAAGGGATTCGGCATCCAAGTCGCCCCGCTCTTAATCGCCCAACAGAGTTCAATAGACTCTTAGTCAAAGTCGAAATGGAAGAAGACCAGGTAAAACATGAAATGAGGATAAGTAAACCAATGAATGATATTGAGAAGGCTATAGAGTTCTTTAAAGAAGCTGTAAACCTTCCCTATTGCAAAAACAATGCTTGTCACGCACCAGATCATCCTAAGAAAGATGGCTACACAAAAACTATTGACAGCAACGAAGCAGCACGTCGGTTCGGGAACTTCGACGTACCACCTCCGGTGCCGAGTGCCAACGGAGCAACCATTAACTGCAAAGAGGCTGCAAGGAAGTATAAAGGTGTAACAGTGTGAAACCTAGTGAAAAGAGTATGCACTTTGTCATGGATGTAGTCATAAAATACTAAGTTTGCAAATATAGCTACTGTGTTAAGGGTCAGTTTGTGCTTTTGTTTTCTGTAAATGAATGAAGTGGAACTTTTCTTTTTTAAGGTTTTTGTATGAAGTAATAATTTCTACGTTTTAAGTAAAATGTTCGTGGATTAGACCATGAACTAAAAGTTTCTGGAAAAATTCTATTGCGATTTTTGCATCGATGTAATGGAAGTGAGAGATCTTCTGAGCTTGAATGCAGTTAAATTCTCCAGTAATATAAACCCTTATGCTATTTTATAATGGATAATGCTTCGAAGAAATTCGATCATTGTAAAACTATGATTAATGTTGGATTAATGTAATATTCCACTAGATTTAGTTCATATGGATGTGGATGAAAATTTTAGAAAAAATTATTTAGATTAAATGAATAAACATTTACACTTATTAGATAAGCTAAAAGGTATATTATTTATATTATAAACATTTACGTGTTCGTGGATTTTTCACGATATAGAAATGTTGATTTACTCTCTATGTTGACGTTGAACGTATCATTACCTATACCAACAAAACGCACTTTCCTTTTTAGCAGCTCAATCGTGTGAAGTCAAAGTCATCAGGTGCCAAATTCTTATCGAGATACTTGTATTTGACGTTACAAAGAGCCTCTAATAGACCTAAGCTAAGGCCATATAGAATGACTACTAAAGAGAGGAGCCCACCCAATGGCCCCAGCCCAACGAATTAGCCATGGCCAGCCATAGCCTACATGGACGACCCATGGGTCAGCCATACCACAAATAGGTCCAAGAACCACAAAACATGCATGCCCACCTAACTATCATCAGTCATTCAGGTTTACTCTTAGACGAACACGACTCTCCACAAATTTGATACTAACTTAAGTATTAAAATGTGTGGCTTACTATTAGACGAACACGACTCTCCACAATGGTATGATATTGTCCACTTTGAGTATAAGCTCTCGTGACTTTGCTTTGAGCTTCCAAAAGGTCTCACGCCATTGAAGATAGTATTCCTTAATTATTCTCCAAAATGACTCACCCATGATTATTCTCTTAATTAGCCGATGTGTGACTTTCATCTAACACTTACTCCACATCGTATAATGTTTTTTTTTAGACGAAGCAATTTTTGCTCTTCAAATTTACCCTCGATCTAAATTTTAATATAAAAAATTGATATATTTAACGAAACAATATAACACAAACTTAAAAACAATCACTCCCATCATTTTTATTAGACTATAATCATTATAATCACTAAATTTTTAGTCTCGTCACATATTATTCAGTCTCAATAACAAAATTATAATTCTGAAATGTTTTGAATTCTCGACTATCAATAAAAAAATCAATCAACCGACATTTTCATCGTGAGCATTGACTAATAATATATACATACCCTTGATCAAAAGTCGATCGCCACCTCCACTTTAGATCGATGGATCGATCGATCTCCTAGTTCCTATCGGGTGGAGACAATGATGGGTTTACTTAACCTAAAAAACTCAATTTACATACATTGCCACTAATGGACGAAAATAGGCATAACATTTTTATAAATACCTAAAATGTCCCCGACAAGCTTCAGTAAAACCCTTTTCAGCCGCTCTTAAACACTGCTATATAAATTTGTATATAACGTTCTTCCCAAACCCTTCTTGGCATTAAACCCTAGTTCTTGCTTCCCTTCCTGTCTCAGCCTCTCTCTTCTCCTCTACCCTCTCCCAACGCAAAGCTTTGTCAAGGTAGTAGTGCAAATCTCTCTCTCTCTCTCTCTCTCCCTCTCCGTCTCTCTGTATTTTCATGGCTTCTAACTTTTGAGTTTCGTTAATGAGTAAGTTCGATAGTTTGCTGTAGCCGTGAAGTTTGGTGGGTTGCTTCTTGAATGGTCATGGGAGTTGAAGTATTTTAGTTTCTAGGAACTTTGGATTCTTGAAATAGGATAATGATGTATCTCGTTGGATATTCTAATGTGACTATTGGAATTGGATTTCTTTTTGTTTCTAATGTGTATACTGTTTTAATGTGGAAAGAACTGTGGAGTTGTGGATTTTGGGTTTTAAGCGAATGGTTTGACTGACGTTCAATCGGAATGGTGTTGCATTTCTCAGGTGTCTTTGGGAGGTCGTCAATATGCTTGTGTTGTTCGAGACGTCGGCGGGCTTTGCCCTGTTTAAAGTTTTGGATGAAGGAAAACTTTCCAAAGTTGAGGTATGTGATGTTTGGAAATTATACTGTTTTTGAATTTGTTTCATTTGAAGGTGGATGTTTAAAAATAACTTCTCTTTGTGGTTTATGTTGTCTCTCAATCTTATGATTGCCCAATCTTTGTAATTATAAGTATGAGTTAAGTTGAAAATGCACCGTCCACTCTTTGTGGTTTACTGATGGCTTTCAATCTGATGAATGCGTATACTTATTGTTTTCCTTATGTGTATCTGCATCTTGATTTTCAAACTACCTCGAATGTAGGATTTGTGGAAGGATTTTTCCAATGCCGAATCTGCTAGACAGGTAATCTCTCTTTCGAACGTGGTTTCTCGATTCAAGTAATGCACTGTATTAGGACATCTAATATGTCAATTTGAACGCTTTCATTTTAATATTTTTGCTTGCTTGCTGCACCTCATTCTCTGTTGCTGAGGACCTGAACATTTTGGTTATATTAGGTGGTGAAGCTGAAGGCTTTTTCTAAGTTTGAAAACATGTCAGAAGCTTTGGAAGCTACCACGTTATTGATTGACAGCAAACCTAGCAAAGGCTTGCGGAAGTTTTTACGAGCCAACTGTGATGGGGAAACCTTGGGTGTTGCTGATTCTAAGCTTGGAAATATAATTAAAGAGAAGCTGGTATGCTGCTTATTCTAAAAATTATGTTTTACTGGTTCCTCATGAAAGTGATATAACTTATGAGTGTTGTGCATTTTTTGTTTTTGTTTTTGTGCAGCAAATAGATTGTGTGCACAACAACTCTGTTATGGAGTTGGTAAGAGGTTTAAGAAATCAATTGAACGAACTCATATCTGGCCTAGCTGTTCAAGATTTGGCACCAATGAGCTTGGGATTGTCTCATAGTTTGTCTAGGTATAAACTGAAGTTCAGTGCTGATAAGGTTTGTTCTTTTTCTGATTTGGGATTGATGGCTGCTGGCTTTTTTTATTGATGTTTATTGTTGATTTGTTAGTTCTCTTTTCCCAACAAATTGTCGTAATTCACTTTCTATACTAATTTCAGGTGGATACAATGATCATACAAGCTATTGGATTGCTTGATGATCTTGACAAGGAGTTGAATACTTATGCAATGCGTGTTAGGGAGTGGTATGGTTGGCATTTTCCAGAGCTTGCTAAAATTATTCAGGATAACATCCAATATGCCAAGGCAGTGAAATTTATGGGCAACCGCGACAATGCGGCCAAGCTCGATTTCTCTGAGGTATGTATCATTTTCTTTTGAACTTCTTTAACAAACTAAGTTCAACCCCTCATATTTATATATTTGGTCTTTGTTGAAGTTTGATGTCACCTGTATCTTGTTGCATGCCATTTTTTTAAATCTGGTGTACCTATTTTTCAAACTCGAACAAGTTTTGAACTATCTCATTATCTAGCTCTTTGACCAGTGGGAAAAATGTCAACTCTTTGACCAACCTTGTTGGAGTGAAATGTGTTTGTGGCTTCAAAAAAATGAACTTGATGTTTCCCAATGTAGGCGTACTAATTTTTCTTGCATATTTCATTCTAGATATTGTCAGAGGAGGTTGAGACTGAGCTGAAGGAGGCGTGTATGATATCAATGGGAACTGAAGTTAGTGAACTTGACTTGATGAATATTAGAGAGCTCTGTGACCAGGTCCTTTCGCTTTCCGAGTACAGAGCCCAACTGTATGATTATCTAAAAAGTAGGATGAACACCATTGCTCCTAATTTGACTGCACTTGTTGGAGAGCTCGTTGGTGCCCGCCTAATTGCCCATGGTGGCAGTTTACTTAATCTTGCTAAGCAGCCTGGAAGCACAGTGCAAATTCTTGGAGCTGAGAAGGCTCTGTTCAGAGCCCTGAAAACAAAGCATGCAACCCCCAAGTATGGTCTTATCTATCATGCATCCCTAATTGGCCAGGCAGCTCCAAAGCTCAAAGGAAAAATCTCTCGGTCTCTTGCTGCCAAAACTGCACTGGCAATTAGGTGTGATGCTTTGGGTGATGGCCAAGATAACACCATGGGACTTGAAAATCGTGCCAAGGTATTTTTCCTCGGTATTTTCCTCACTTGTGTCTTTGTAAGTTCTATGGAACCCAGTGTCTGAATCACTATGCTTACTCAGCTGGAAGCAAGGTTAAGGAGCCTCGAGGGCAGAGAGTTGGGACATGTTGCTGGGTCGGCTAAAGGCAAACCCAAAATCGAGGCCTACGACAAGGACCGAAAGAAGAGCATCGGGGGCTTGATAACTGCTGCTAAGGTCTGATTGCCATTTCAAAATCTGTAACTCCACTCTCACTTGTTTGTACGGATGATTGACTTTTCTGTTTTATGTAGACGTATAATACCGCAGCCGATTCATTGCTTGGTAAACTCGAGAAGGCTAATGAGGTGGAATCAGAGGCTCCAGTAACTGGTGAAGAGAAGAAAGAAAAGAAGAAGAAAAAGAAGAGGACAGAAGAAGAGGAAACAGTAATGGAGGAGGAAAAGTCGAAACCTGAAGTTGAAGATGCCGGGAAAGACGAGAAGAAGAAGAAAAAGAAGAAGAAACAAGCTGAAGAAGAAGATGGTGGTGAGGAGAAGGAAAAGAAGAAGAAAAAGAAGAGAAAGCACGCAGAAGACGAAGAAGAGGAAGCTGAGCAGCCGAGCAAGAAGAAGGAAAAGAAGAAGAAGAAAAGTGACGATTAAGAGTTGTGGAAGGAACCATTTTTGTTAGCATAGCCTGTAAAATTTGGTTGTTCGCTGCACTTTTGAAGTTCCATCTAAATCTCTCATGTAATCCCCAAATTCTTACAGTTTCTAATTCTCATGGGGAAAACTTCCTTCTAGTTGAAGAGCTTTCTTGCATTATTAAGTCTCTTCCACATGGAAAATATGGTTTTGTGATTGAAATGTTACGCTGTAATGCACTAGTGGTCTCTTTAATTTGGTTGGCTTCTGGCCAATTTTTTAAATTTTAAAAATTAATTGCTTTATTATATATATATATATGTATTAATTTTATCTCTAATATAGTAATTAACTTTTTATTTTGGTTATTACTAAGTTTTAATAAGTTAAAACGTTTTAGACCCAAATTTGCAATTTTGAAAAACAGGACAAAATAGATTGAATCTCAAAGTTTTTTAAACAAAATTTACAATGTAACTTGTAATATATTTCAAATTAGAAAAATAGATTATAAATATAATTTAATTTTTATGGTTTGGAAGTATAAAATTTTCAATTCTATAAATGAAATGTTTTTTTCTTTTAACAAAAGTTAATTCCAAACTTTAATTCTATAGTACATTTATTAGATTAATGAAAGATGATTTAACATGACACAAAAGTAAGTCAAATTATAAAAAGTAAAGACAAGCATAACTCAACGGTAATTAACATATACCTCTTCCCCAAGTCAAAGGTTTAAATTTTCATATTTCACTCATTGTAAACGAACTTAACTCAGCTATCATTACTATGTACTTACTCAGAGACAAAAATAAACTTTTTTTTGTGGAAGATCGGAGATACACTAACTCAAATAAATAAACTGAAAAAAATCACAAAGTAAGATTTAAACATTTCCCCAAAATTTTCTTTCTATGACAGGACATGGACAATAGACAATCATAGAAGTTGAAAAAAAATGGAAAAAAAAAAAACCAAGTTTCCTTTCACATTAGGGAAACCTGGTAGCTACTGTGAAGATTTGACGTTTACTCAGCAACAATGGGCTTCCTCACTCTGCCCTGTGATCTTTGCTATTCTACAGATGTTATTCCACCATTTCTATTCCTCCTCTTCATCATCTTCCTCTTCTGATGCAACTCTTAACCACTGTACCAAAGCTACAAATAAGTTCCTATCTATTTGAAAATGAAACAGATAACAGGACGTAAAAAGTCTCCCTTACTTCGATGAATTTCTCGGCCTGCTTAACGAAAAGTTTATCCGAATCATCCGCTTCCTTTTTCTCATCATCCCACCTTAGAATAGCATCTTCTTGAATGATTTCTTGGTCATATAGATGACACAAAATCTATGGAACACAAAATGTGTACGAAAATCATTCACCTCACCCTTAAGGGAAAAATATCATAAATACAGGTACATCCTGATAGACTATCATTTTTCAGCCTCGAATATTATCTAGAAGTCGATCTATACTGATCGTAATTAACCTCGAATAAGGAATGCATGTTATCTATCTAGAGACTCATTTTCCAAAAAACAATAAAAATACCTTAGTAAAATGTGGGGTGAATTCCTTGGCCGATTCCAGGCACATCTCTTCAAATTTTAATATCACTTCAATCTGCAGAGGATATGGGGTTTGTTCAACTACTTGCACTAAGTACAATATATTGGTTAAGTTTATCAGCTAACAGTGTTAAAAGCCGCAATACCTCTTCATCCATGTCAGTTAAGTAGTACTTCAAAAGTTTTTTCCATTTCGTAATTATATTTGTAGTGTTTTGCAGTAGCTCACCTGAAACAGATGGAATTAATTTGGCAGTTTCAGAAAAGAAAAAGAAAAAGGAACAAAGAGTACATGAAGGAAAGAAACCCTTCAAACTCAAACCAATTTTTTCATAAAAAATTAGCTAGAATGGTTTTTCATAAGGCAATTTCTTCGACAACCTTCAAACTCAGTTTCATGGTATTGTAAGCTCTAATCCAATGCAGACTAATTGACGGCATAATATATTGCAAATTCAAGATGATAAAATGTTAACAGGTAACGCAAATCTTCACAAAATGTATCATCACAGCACATAGTTTGGTATTATTAGACTTTACTTGATCATGAGGTATTAAATTTCTGTCTATTTCCATACGTTCATGGATCTAACCTCGAGATCTCCATATACCGTAGAAAAATTGACGAAATGTAAAAACAAAAATAGCAATAAGATGTCACCAAGTGTTTTTAATATTAACAATAAGCCTAAGTGTAAATGATTATTTATTAATTTAAATACTTTTGAATTTTTTCTTTTTTATGATTTTTTTCGATAACAAAAAAATTCATCAAGATCGACATTTTTTTTTAATCTTTCTATGAATACTTTCATAAAAATGAGAACTTAACCTTTTCGTTTACATTAACGTTTTAAACTTTGCTTATCATAAAGTCTCCATACCAAAAAGGAAAGACAGCTCAAAGCACTTACTAGATGAACCATGTGGAGAGTCTAAGGCAAATTTCATCAGAGAATAAAACAATGCTCCTGCACAATCTGCAGCCACCTTATTATATGACAACCTGCCGAGAGAGTTAATTTAAGCAAGCAGTATACAAACACTGAGCCTAGGTTCAAAACTTCAAAACATCCCAACCACTAGTGCGAAAGCAGAAACAAACTTATACTCGATTAATTGTTTTAAAGAAAGAACAAAATTTTATCGGCAAATATTCTTATATCTTCATCTCTAATAGATAATTTAACCGAAAAAATGCCTGCCATAGCAAACAATATAGAAAGAGAATAGCTGTCATCAAGAAATTATAATTTGCAAAAACAAGAAACAATCAACCTCCAGAATGAGACTGAAGCGTCCAAAACCAAATGTTCACGACAGGAAATCTCACTTTTATTTCTTTTAAAGAAAATTAATCTCTTTTGCACCTTGAACGACACAAATTGAAGACACCTTGCAAATGTGAATCGATTTCAAACGTAAAACCTCACAACAGAAAATCCTTGTTTTTTTAGAAAAAGAAACGTTAATCTTCTTTTACATGACACAACCTTGCAGACATCTTGCATATGTAGGAATTCAACAAAACGTCTGTTAAGAGGTTTGAGAACACTTTTCAGTCAATAAGTGATAATATCTCCAACAGCAGCGACATAAATACAATAAAATCAATTGAACAAAAAATAAATTTGAAATTGGGCAGAACTCAACAACATAAAGTCATTCAAAAGGGAAAGAAGAAAAAGATATGAAATCACCGCAAAAACAAAAAGAGATGATAGCATACCGCAACGAGTTCACTTCCAAAATTACATTGTCTACTTTAATATTTTCGTGCACACCTCTCAGAAACGTTGCTTCAACCTGTAAATAAAAACTAATAGAAGTTAGCAAGCAAAAGATTGTCCCTGCCACCAGCCATCAGAAAAACGAAACTTTTAACCTCTTTCTCAAAGTGGATGGAGTCATCTCTAGAGTCTTCGTTATCATCACCATCTGAGACATTTGAATCAGACTTCAAGTCTCCTGAAGTTGGAAGAACATTAGCATCTCGAGTTAACTCCAGCTCATCATCTGTCGCTTTTTGCGCAGTCTTCTCAAGTTTATCGGCAGGAATGGGTGCAACTGAGTGCCTCCATTCTTCTTCAACACTTCCTTCACAAATTGACCAAACATGTCCTATACCTCCATTGCCTAGCTGAGAATAACAGTAGAGAATGTCAGAGTCGATTACTCTCTTATACTTAAACCCAAAAGGTCAAGTTTCTATCCTGATTCGTAATAAAGTTAAGGACAATATTTAAAAATAAAAAATTTCAGAAGGCATGTTAATTAAAAAAGACATATGCTAAGGGGTTTCGAAGACAATAAGGATTTGAACATATATAATCTAGTTGAAGAAATTAACAAAAAAGTTTCAAAAAGATCATAATAGAGAATTAGTCTAAATTCTCCAACCCCAGACCTTTTTAAAAAAAACAGTACATTCGCTTTATATAAAAATGCAAAAAATCTTCTTTGAAAAAAAAAAAACAGTTTAATTAAGACGAATGTGTAGCCTCCCTATCGTTAAGAGGCTTATTAAATGGCAAGACTCAACCATTATCCATTCAATACTCGCATTTTTTGACAAAGGTGAACCTCGCAACTACAAAGCTTGTACAACCTAGGAAAAGCAATGCTCAAAGGCATTTTCATAGCACCTATTCTTTTTAATAGAAACAGAAAAGTTGCGAAGGACACTGCTCCTTTACGAGTATTATAGAACTTCTTGTGGCACCTAATTTGAAAATGAGCTATTTAATTTTCTCTTCGCATCAAACCATGGAATTCCACAAGTTTCTACTGCTTCTGGCGGCAGATATGTAAATACCATAAACTACCATCAGCTGCAAATTTCAATGGGATATCTAGATCAGATAGCATGAACCTTGAACCCATATAAAATCTCATAATGCACATCTATAACTTCCCTAGCACGAGACATTTACATTATTAATTGTAATCACCTAGTATTCTAAGCTGACATCCCGCATATGATTTAGCATAAAAACTTGGACAGAACTATGCAAAGAATGACCACTTTTTTTTTCTCTACATCAATTTGAGTTTGTTGACATATTCCTAATATTGTTTATCAGGCTAGAAGATCTGAAAAATACCAACCTCAGATGCAGGCCAGCCTTGCATTTCCAGCGATTTGGACATCAGTTCATTATTTGACTTGTCCGTTGTATCTGCAACTGTATATGCCAAAGTAATGTAAGCTGCGGCAGTTCATTACACAAAGACCTTAAAACTAAATGCTTTAATTTTCAGTCGAAATACCAATCCAACAACCAATTTAAAAGTCCAAGTTGTTCACAAAGGCATTCCAGCCCAAATAAATCCTTTTTTTTTTTTTTTTTTTGTTGTTGTCAAATCACAATCATATTCCTACGAAGAGCATTTTTCATTAGAAATTCTATTGTTTCTTCCTCCCCATGCCTCAAATCAGAAAGAGAATTGATGAACATAATGATCCTCGTCTCCTTATATTGAAGAAATTCACCTTACCACTCACCCTCTCGTCTATTCTAAATCTCTTGCCACCTGGAAAACCCTTGAGACCTCTTTCTCTCTAGTCTTACTCACTCTTTCATAATTTCATTACCTTCAGTGAAATGGTTTCTTATCATCAAGAAAACATTAAATGGCCCGTTGAAGTAAAGTTTGCTCAAAATGAATAGGAAGTATTTGCCTTGAAGTTAATTTATTACATTCTACTATACCACTGCTATTATCTGCATATTCCAGCTCATCATCGCTATCTTGATTGATTGGCTGCTGAAACAAAGATACCTTTGAATATGATGGAACAATAAACTGATCCCCTACAACAACCTGTGTAATGCCAAAATAGAAAAGTCAGCAAAGCTACAAGAAAAAAGGATCAAGAAACGTTGAGTTCATATATCAAGAGTAGGGCATAACCAGAATACATTAACGTGATATTTCTTATTTTAATATTTAATTGAATATATTGGTTCAAATTGTCTTACAAAATCGATGATTTTTTTTAATCTTCTAATAAAACGGTTTCTTTATCTTTTTTCTCCATATACGTGGGAACGCTACATTTAATTTATCAAATATAAAATCGTACCTAACAACATCACATATTTGCTCATAGTTGTATGTTTGATCAACCCAATGTTGATAAAGTTTTTGCTATGTGGAGGAAGAGTTGTGTTATATTTCAAAGTTGATTGAGGAAGACTCTTCAAATATTAACCAAGTACATGGACCTCTCATGTACACGTATCCCACAAATTCGTGTATCTCTAGGTGCATGAAACAAGTTTAATATCTAACATCCTAGCCAGGTTTAAAATAATCAATTTCATATGACTTTGATCCTATGCACAAAAATTGATTTTCCTTGTCCAACAACTAAGTCAAAAATAAAAGAATAGGATAACAGTAAAACACCTTGAGATTCGAGAACTGTAGAGCTAAAAGATATACACTGGATTGATCGTCAATCCATTTTGACTAAGCCATTCAAATGAAAATAATTTTAAAGTGCATGTCAATCCAATAATGCATTTTTTAGAAACATTTTGACATATAATTTATAACATTCGCTCATTGACAACCAAAGAACCAAGTAGAAAAATAGAGGGTACACTTGAAATTCTAAACTTATAGAGTGGACCAAAGGTAAAACATTTCCCATAAATACATAGTGCACACCATCGAAGACTGAGCCGTAAACTTTTGTTTTGAACATGAAACAAAACTTTTAACCAGAAATGAAAAGAGACTCAACTATATGAAGTCAAAGTCAACTTATGGTTATAAAAAATAAAATTTTAACCATATATTGATTAGATAAGTTCAAGCCGGCTACTTTTTCATCTTTTTGTGATTTTGTACCGTTTATGGCTTTTAGTTAGAGTGCTCAAGATAGGTTGTTTTGTAACTACATTTTAGAAACCATTAACTTGGATTGAAAGGTTTTTTTGTAACCCTTCCTTCCGGAAAAGGGAAGCCTTATCCCCTTGTCCCTTGGGCTGTTTTGTTGAGGAATCTTACTGCATGAATAAAATCCTTTGTTTTTCATTAAAGAAAAAAAGAATTGCAACATCCAAAAAGTTCTTTTTTTATTAGAAACGCTCATAGTAAGAAAAATTGAAGCCTAAAAGCCAAGCCACAAAAAAGGGCGTCCAATGTGAAGCTAGGGAGATAAAACAAAAATGAAAAGCAATTTCCTACTCGGGAAAAGAGAAGGGCATACAAAAGATTAAATGGATGGCACAATCCAGCTTCAAGGACATCTGAGTAGTAAACAGCCATAGGCCAATTATCAACGTAAGGAACACATTTGTCGTTAGTGTTAAATCATTTGACACTCTTGAAGCCAATTTTATCAGATATTATAAATTTCTGTGCGTGAGTACTATAGATCACTTCAATTGATTACGGTCAATAAATAGACTAGCTGCATTAATAAACAAAAAGAAGGAACAATACCTTGAAAGACAAAATTACACCAGGTTCCAGTTCTGCCCCTGAATTTATAATAACTCCATCACAGACGATAGCATGACTAAGTTTACAGCCATCTTCAATGGTGACGTTGTCCCATATATAAGAGCCTTCAATTGTAACATTAGATCCAATGCTACAACCTTGCCCAATAATTGAATTTGTAATTTTGGTGTTGTCACCAATTTTGCTGTTATCTCCAATAACAGTAAACGGACCAACCTGTGCAGAGCGTGCCTGCAGTATTTCTGAAGAGAACGCAATGTCATCACTTAATAAATGGAATATGAAAGGGAAGAGCAACAACTCCAAAGAAGTTCGTAAAAAAAAATTGGCCGCATTGAGAGTAATATAGCAAACTAAATGTCACCAACATGAAACTTGACCTGAATAATATGAGAGCCACTGACCCTCGCTATAAAACCTAAACATACTGCATATTGGATTGATGAAATCATACAAGACAAACCCAAACTTCGTGAAGTCCACAATATCTCTTGTGCATAACTTGGATCTTGACCCATGAAGTGAGATTGACATAATAATCGATTTGTGAAAAAACCTTTTGTAATACACCTATTTTGTTGGTCTACTTGGATTGGAGGCCATTTCTTCCATTCCTCCTAATCCCCCTAAGGCAGCTAGATTGTTCTCCTTTTGTAATTTATAATATAGCTTTTCTTGTTTCTCATTTAAATGAATAAAAAACAATATTATTTTAAAAAGTATGTTTATAACATGGCTCCTCCATACAAAAGAAATCAATGACATCGTGAAGTAAGCTAGGCAAAAGAAGCTCGTCCAAGATAGTCAGAAGCTAAATTTTTTTCCATGGAACCATTTAACGAACAAACAATTATGTGATCAAAATCAAAAGAGACGTCATTGGCATTGCAAAAGAAGATAATAAAAGCATCACATAGCAACGCAACAAAGAAGAAAAAGACAAGCTCATGAGCTTTTGAGGGCAAAGGAAAGAATATAATATCAGGGGTAAGAAAATACTGGTCTCCAGTGATGATGTTGAGTAACATGAAGAAAAACATCAACGAGCCTTGCCTCAACTTAAGCAATTTGTTTAATCACTTAATTATTACCTGATGCTCGATACATTCCCTGCCTTTCAAGTTTATAAGCAGAATTCCCAAAGAATTTAACATCCGGTACCAGTGGATATGTCCACCTTTGTATTATGTCCTTACTAACGGTGTCATAGCTTCGATAATTATCGATTCTGGCTGCATAGCTTGAGCAAATTTCGTGTGTGTAAATCTTGTAACCCATGATCTGAAAATCATTGTCCATAATTATATTGGCATTACAAAATAATGTACAAGGGTATATAAAAAAACAAGCCCACCAAAAGGAGCTCCAACACTAACTAATGTTTATAATAACAAACATTATTACAAGTTTCTCTCTCAGCCACTCTACCCAATTCCACATTTTCTCTCTCCCAACCCATCTCTACGCTATCTCTCACTCAATTCCACATTTCTCTTTCCCACTCTCCCACCCATCCATAAAGTATTTCCTCTCACATATTAACTTTTGATTCCCTCTCAACCTAACCAAATAAACTTAATATTAATCAAGTTTGAATATAAAAGGTTGCTCATTTATTTCCATAAACTAATTCTAAAAATTTTGTCTTTATGTTAATTTAATACTCTCTTATTCAATGGATAGGCTTTTTGTAACTCCTTGGATGCGGAGATTTCCCCTCTTTTATAGTAATTTCATGCCATCAATAAAATGGTTTCTTATTCAAAAATAACTCAAAACAGATCTTTTTTTAATAAGAAAAATGAATGAAATCTTATACAATCAAGGGATAAGTTTGGGAGGTTGCTAGGTTTAATGTCACCAAACTTCAGTCACAAAAATAAATATGATAATAAATAAATAACCAAGTCCTAACTCCCACCATTTTAAGTGACGTGCTAATAGAAGTAAGCACCTTACTCATTCTTGAATGGGAAAAACATAAAGAGTAGGATAAAGTTTTCTGCTAAAAAACTTTCTTCCCACATAATTTTGAAAATGAATGAAAATATATAATTAACAAAAAAAAAAACAGAAAGAAACTGAATTAATTCATTATGTCGTTGGAGTCATAATTCGAGCATATATATCAAAAGCTGTCATTGTTCATGAAATAAAATAAGCTTAATTTAATAGATATAAAATTCTTATTAAAAAAAAAAGGCTACATGTCCATAATAAGGTATACGTACATCATCTAAGAGCAAACCCTTGACAAAATGGCGACGTAGATGTTGGTAGTCAAAATTGTCAGTAAACAGGCTGAGTACTTCTGGGGAGCATATGTCTATATAACAATCCTGCATAACATAAACATGATTTAGTCTTACCTTTCTTTTGACATGATGCCATTCCTGCATTTATCAATTACTAACAAGATATACAAAGGTAGGAGCCAGATGCACAATATTTCCTATTGTAGCTGTCGGTGTCCAACACATTCTGAAATGTGAAGATGTGTCTGATTTTTAAAAAGTTTTCCAACACACTCGAGACATATTTTTATAAGCTTTAGACCCTTCAATGCAAAATGCAACAAAAAGCCATCGTGGAAAGACTAATTGGAGAATTTGTAATATCCCCTGTCCCTATCTCGTGTTTGGACCACTTGTCCTCTTCATGTTACATTTTTTGTTAGCAATGCAATTTGCTTCTTATCATGAAAAATTATAACTCAAGATGTAACATTAACAACAACAATAAACAAGATAAGCACTTGAAGTTAAATTAAATAACCTGCAAGTCGTTATGAAGTGATACGGAAGGATTATCCATTAGCAATGACTTGTCCAGATGTATAATTCCTTTTGAATCGTCAGCCCTATCCTCATAGTATAAGAGCTGCTTAGAATTATGATCAATTGCCATAAACAGTTCATCAGTGCCAAGCCGAGATTGGTGTGTGATTGGAGAAGGCTTTGACCGTTTGACAACCATAGTCATTACGGCATTACTATCTTTCTTCTTTCTATCTTTGTGTTCTTGAAGAGCTTGCGTAAGTGGCATGTTGCTTACGGTGTCTCCAGTGATAAGTACAAAATCACCATGTATCTTCAAAAGGGTAAATTTAGAGGTATTATAAGACACCTGAGTGACACAACCTATACAAACTGGATTGCACAATGAATCACTCATAAAGGTTATGAAAGTGCAAAGTCACACATTATGACAGTTTTTTGGCACTGTAAATAAAATTTATAATGTAGTGTGGTAAATGAAAAAGTGACAGTAGAAAGTTCCTTTTTCTCTTTAGAAATTTGCCCTCTTGATCATCTTAACAGCATTAAGGTAGAGGTGCCACCATACATACATCACTTTTTAACATTATATACACTCGTAAAACTTCCTTTTCTTATAACAAAAAAGTCGACGCATGAATATCCTTTTTCTATGAGAAAAACACTAACGTGTAAACATTTATTTTCTTTTCAAACAAAACAATCAGTGTTGCCAAAAATAAAGTTTAACACTTGCACAAAATTACAAACCATGCATCAATTAGTTAAACTTCAAATTGAAACCATATGCTGTTCAAACTTAAATTGAATAAACCGCTCCTCATGATACAGATATCTAAGGAAAGATATGATAATCAAAATAGCTAAGTGGACCAATTTTCAAGGGTAACAATTGCTCTTGCTCTTGACTAATGAGATGATCATATCAAATTAAGTAAATTAAATTAACAAGTATGGGTTCGAGTTACTCAAGAAAATATTTAAATGTGTTTATTTCGGATTTGAGAGTGGAACAAAACGTATCAACAGCTCAAAATCCATAAATAAACAAATGTGAGTGAATATTTGGATTTGGGAATGGATAAAAATGCATCATTCAAAATCCATTTCATGTGTCAGGATTTAGTTTTTATAGAGAATGCCGGTATTAAAATAAGTCACATATATCAGTTCCAGACATGCGTACCACATTTCTTTCATAGATCAAACGCAGGGCGTCTCCAGCACTAATGGAGTTGTGTGACTCTATAGTTGTGACTGCAAAGTCTGGTAGGGATACCCACTCAGAGTTCTCCAAGTAATCAATTACTTGCTTCGAGTTAGCACAGCAAAATACAAACACCTCTTCAACACCAGCCGATTCGAGCCAGGATAAGGCATAATTAATCATAGGGACATTTACCAGCGGCAGTAATACCTATAAATATTAAAAGAAAAGGGAAAATGTTAATGGAACAAGAAGCATCATACAAATTTTCAATGCTTCAAGAACGTTGCAACTTATTTAAGGTCTTCATACGTGATCTCTATGCAATCAGCTTGTAGCAAAGTGGCTATACAAAATGAAGCAACACGAGAGAATAGATAATTGGCATAGCTAAGCTTCTAGTTTTAAAGTTTTAAGTTGTGTTAACCGCTACCAAATGATGAAGTTCGCATACAATAACTTGTGTAGCAAGTAAACATATAGCTGTGACAACTTGAATTGCACGCAGCTTGATATTATGGCCGATAAAAAGCTTACAACAGGATTTTTTTTTTTTTTTTTTTTTGGGTAACAGCCCTCGAATGAAGGGCTATAATTTTCCAAACTAGTATCGAACTATTAGCTAAAATATGAACACAGAGAAAGAAATACGCACGAACTATAATTCCGAAGAAACACTTCCGGTTTTCTGGAAAATACCTTGGGTCGTTCAAGCGTTATGGGACGAAACTTAGTGGTAAAGCTATCGGCAAGAAGAACTGCCTGCAACGAAACTCGTGCCAACTCCTCGGAGTCCTCGGAAACCCGCGATGCCCCCTTTCTCTGAGCACCCATTTCTTCGTTTTTGTCCAAGAATAAAAACACTATGCAACAAGATCGATGTGCAGAGCAGCACCAATGCGACGATTAGCAGTTTCGAATAGGCGATTAAATGGACTGAGACCCGGTTGGATGAAGGGGAAAAACCCTAATTAAAACCTGTAGGAATTAATGAGGAAGACGAAAGGCTGAGAATCTTGGTGTTTTTTGTTTTCCCTCTTTGTGAGCTGGGAATAAGCTCAGAGCTTGAAGATGGTATCTAATGGCGTCTTTACAAAAGTTGTGATAGCAAAAAGGAGTTTGCAGTAGAATATAATATAATATGTTATTGTGAAAAAAGTAAAAGAATCATTCCTATTTGCTCAATCATCATCATCCTTCTATTTTTTTTACTATAAAAAAATAAAATAAAATACACCCTTTTCACACCTCCACTCCTTCTATTTTTTTTTACTATGCTTTCGAGACTCATAATACTTTGTTCGACATTTGAGGATTCTATTAGCATGACTAAGTTTAGGGCATGACTCTGATACTAGATGAACACGACTCTCCACAACATACAACATTTGAGGCTTCTATTAGCATGACTAAGTTTAGGGCATGACTCTGATACTAGATGAACACGACTCTCCACAACATACAACATTTGAGGCTTCTATTAGCATGACTAAGTTTAGGGCATGACTCTGATACTAGATGAACACGACTCTCCACAACATTTGAGGCTTCTATTAGCATGACTAAGTTTAGGGCATGACTCTGATACTAGATGAACACGACTCTCCACAACATTTGAGGCTTCTATTAGCATGACTAAGTTTAGGGCATGACTCTGATACTAGATGAACACGACTCTCCACAACATTTGAGGCTTCTATTAGCATGACTAAGTTTAGGGCATGACTCTGATACTAGATGAACACGGCTTCTATTAGCATGACTAAGTTTAGGGCATGACTCTGATACTAGATGAACACGACTCTCCACAATTCGACATTTGAGGATTCTATTAACATGACTAAGTTTAGGGCATGACTTTGATACTAGATGAACACAACTCTCGACATTTTAGGATTCTATTAACATGACTAAGTTTAGGGCATGACTTTGATACTAGATGAACACAACTCTCCACAATTCCCACAATTCGATTCGACTAAGTTTAGGGCATGACTCTGATACTAGATGAACACAACGCTCCACAATGGTATGATATTGTACACTTTGAGTATAAGCTCTCATGGCTTTTCTTTGAGCTTCCTCAAAAGGTTTCAGACCGATGGAGATAGTATTCATTTATTATAAACCCATGATCATTCCTTAAATTAACCCATGTGGGACTTTCATCCAACATAACCTTGAATTTGAATCATTACATCGTTCTAGGTCTGTAACATCGGAACAAAAGAGAAGTACATGAATGAACCAAAACCATAAAATAGGATGTCTATGAATGTTACTATTTATATCAACAAGATGCACCTTTCTTTTCGATTGTTCGATAATATGAATTTCATAGTTTAAGTATGTTTTGCTTGGAGTAATTATAGGTTGAGTAACCTCTATACAAGTTTTTCAGGATGTATGTGAGCGAGGATAAAAGCACGTTGAAAAAACTGGTGATGGTTTGCAGGAATAGTCTTCACTCTTAATAATAAGGAGTAAGTAACGTGACAATGTCGTAAGGGTTGCAGGGACATGTCGTTATGATTTAAGACTTTAAATTTTGTATCGAGTAAATTTGTAGATCTTTAAAAAAAAAAATTATTATTATTATTTTGCTTTTATTTTAATTTTTTTAATCGAACAAAATAGAAATTGAATGTTTAATAAAAAGAATTCAATAAGATGTTATGAGTGTAATGATAGGAGAAGGGAACTCAGGGGAGCCCTCATGTGCAGCTTCTGGTGATTAGGCTTAACCAGTTATCTAGAACAAACCCTAGAAATCTCTCAAATCACTTCATATTTATCTTCAGATTCTCTTGATTCATTTTATTGTGTTGTTTCTCTCGGATTCGACGATGGTTGCTTCCGCGGCTAACGGCGACGATGGATTGAAGAAGCTCGAGTACTTGTCCCTCGTCTCCAAGGTATGTTCTGAGCTCGAAACTCATTTAGGGTTCGGAGATAAAGTACTTGCTGAGTTCATAACCGAGATGGGTCGGAGATGTGAGACGGTGGACGAGTTCGATTCCAAATTGAAGGAGAACGGTGCCGAAATGCCCGATTACTTTGTTCGCTCGCTCCTTAGGATCATTCACCTTATTCTTCCTCCGCAGAAGGATGACAATGAGAAGGAGTTCAAGAAGGAGAAGGAATCAGATGGGAAAAAGGGCAAGTTTAGGGCCTTGGCGATCGGGGATGATAAGGAGAGAGCTAAGGAGCTCGTGAAGGAAATTGAGTTGGAGGCTCACCAGAAGCGTGGGGACAGAGACGTACAAGATGATCGATACAAGGGGAGGGCAGGCGACCGAGGAAGAGACAGAGACAGAGACAGAGACAGGGACAGGGATAGGGATCGAGATGGTGACAGAAATAGAGATAGAGATAGAGATAGAGATAGAGATAGAGATAGGTACAGGGATCGGGATTGGGATCGAGATAAGGATAGAGATAGGCGCAGGGATAGATATGAAAGGGATGAGAGACATGGTGGTAGGGATCGTGATGATGATGGTGGTGATGATTATCAGAGAAGTGGAAGGCCAAGGGATCGGAATAGGAGAAATGGGTATGAAGAAAATGAAGGTTACAGAGGGGATGCAAGAGATGGTAATGACAATTGGAGAGATGATAGGGACAAGCATACACAAAATGGGCGACACCTCCCTGTCGATCATGAACCTGAATTGTACAAGGTCTACAAGGGTAGAGTTTCTAGAGTGATGGACACGGGTTGCTTTGTCCAGATAAATGATTTCAGAGGCAAGGAGGGTCTGGTTCACGTTTCTCAGATGGCTACTCGAAGGATTACCAATGCCAAGGATGTTGTAAAGCGAGATCAAGAGGTTTATGTCAAGGTTATTTCAGTTTCAGGGCAAAAGTTGAGCCTTTCTATGAGGGACGTGGATCAACATTCTGGTAAGGATTTGCTTCCATTAAAGAAAAAAGATGCCGACGATGGTCCTAGAATGAATCCTTCAAATACGAAGGATGATGGCCCGGTGGTTAGGACTGGCCTTTCTGGAATTAAGATTGTGGAAGATGATGTTACTATTCCTTCACGCAGACCTTTGAAGAGAATGAGCTCACCTGAGAGATGGGAAGCCAAACAACTGATTGCTTCTGGGGTTTTAAGTGTAAACGACTATCCTTCATATGACGATGAGGGAGATGGGCTACTATATCAAGAAGAGGGTGCTGAAGAAGAGCTTGAGATTGAGTTGAATGAAGACGAGCCTGAATTTCTGCAAGGCCAGAGTAGATACTCAATTGACATGTCGCCGGTTAAGATATTCAAAAATCCGGAAGGGTCTTTGAGCCGGGCAGCTGCACTTCAATCTGCACTGATTAAGGAGCGTAGGGAAGTTCGTGAGCAGCAGCAAAGGACCATGCTCGATTCAATTCCAAAGGATCTTAATCGACCTTGGGAAGACCCTATGCCAGAGACAGGTGAGAGGCATCTTGCACAGGAGCTCAGGGGCGTTGGCTTGTCGGCCTATGATATGCCTGAGTGGAAGAAGGATGCTTACGGAAAAGATATTAGTTTCGGGCAGAAATCGAAGCTCTCTATCCAGGAACAGAGGCAAAGCTTACCCATTTACAAGCTGAAGAAAGAACTTATTCAGGCCGTTCATGATAATCAGGTACTTGTTGTCATTGGTGAGACTGGTTCAGGTAAGACAACCCAGGTAACTCAGTATCTTGCTGAAGCTGGATACACAACCTCCGGTAAAATTGGGTGCACTCAACCACGTAGGGTGGCTGCAATGTCTGTCGCGAAGAGGGTTGCTGAAGAGTTTGGATGTCGCTTAGGAGAGGAAGTTGGGTATGCAATTCGTTTTGAGGATTGTACTGGACCTGATACTGTGATCAAGTATATGACTGATGGTATGCTTCTTAGGGAGATTTTGATTGATGATAACTTGTCACAGTACTCGGTAGTTATGCTTGATGAAGCTCACGAGAGAACAATCTTCACTGATGTTCTTTTTGGATTGCTGAAGCAGCTTGTGAAAAGGAGACCTGACCTTCGACTGATTGTCACATCTGCTACTTTAGATGCCGAAAAATTTTCAGGATATTTCTTTAATTGTAATATTTTTACAATTCCTGGGCGAACTTTCCCTGTGGAGATCCTCTATACTAAGCAGCCGGAAACTGATTATCTTGATGCTGCTTTAATCACAGTCTTGCAGATCCACTTGACAGAGCCTGAAGGTGACGTACTTCTTTTCTTGACTGGCCAGGAGGAGATTGATTTTGCATGTCAGTCTCTATACGAGAGAATGAAAGGACTCGGTAAAAATGTTCCCGAGTTAATTATTCTACCAGTCTACAGTGCCTTGCCCAGTGAAATGCAGTCCAGGATTTTTGAACCAGCTCCTCCTGGTAAGAGGAAAGTTGTAGTGGCGACTAACATTGCTGAGGCTTCATTGACAATAGATGGAATATTTTATGTTATTGATCCTGGGTTTGCTAAACAGAATGTATATAACCCAAAGCAAGGGCTTGATTCTCTTGTTATCACACCAATTTCACAAGCATCAGCCAAACAACGTGCGGGGCGTGCTGGGCGAACAGGACCTGGAAAATGTTACCGCCTCTATACTGAGAGTGCTTATCGCAACGAGATGTCTCCTACATCAATACCAGAAATCCAGAGAATCAATCTTGGTCATACTACTCTTACTATGAAAGCCATGGGGATAAATGATCTCCTGTCATTTGATTTTATGGATCCACCTTCACCCCAAGCTCTAATTTCAGCCATGGAACAACTTTACAGTCTAGGAGCACTGGACGAAGAAGGACTTCTGACTAAATTGGGTAGAAAAATGGCTGAATTTCCTTTAGATCCACCTTTGTCTAAGATGCTGCTAGCTAGTGTGGACCTTGGATGTAGTGATGAGATTTTGACGATAATTGCAATGATTCAGACTGGAAATATCTTTTACAGGCCAAGGGAAAAACAAGCCCAGGCTGATCAAAAAAGGGCCAAGTTTTTCCAGCCAGAGGGAGATCATCTGACTTTGCTTGCAGTTTATGAGGCGTGGAAAGCCAAAAACTTTTCAGGCCCTTGGTGTTTTGAAAACTTTGTTCAATCTCGATCCTTGAGGAGAGCACAGGATGTGAGGAAACAACTTCTTTCAATTATGGACAAGTATGATCTTCTAGTCTCCTCTTGATATTTTTTTTTGTTACATTTTTGTCTTCAGCTACGATTGTCTTTTGTTGTCTTGTCTTGCATGCACACATTTGCTTTTCCTCTATTTAGTTTAAATATATAGTTTACATGTACAGCGTAGTGACGGTTGCTCTAGGGTGGATAAGGTGCTTTTGAGGTGTTCCTTTTGGCACACTAGTTTCTCTACTGTTTTGTGGGATATTTGGCTTAGGATGAATAAAGATTCAGAGAGGTAGAAAGATCGTGAGGAGGTTTAGGAAGCTGTTAGGTTTAACGCTTTTATGTGGGTATCGGTTGCACGACCTTTTTGTGATTATCGGCCCAGTCTTATTTATTGGATTGGAGTCATTTTCTTTAGTGTAGGTTTGGACCCCCTTAGTTGGGCTTGTACATCCTTTAAAAAAAAAACAGATAGTTGACATGCAGGAATGGATTCTAGTACCAAATAAATTTTGTCTGAACAGAATCAGGCTGAACTTGCAAACTACTTATCCTCGGTGAGGAAACTTAGGCATCTTCTTGTTATAAAAAATTTGGAAAACGTGGCTGAATGAACTTTGGTGCGATGCACGATTATATTTGTATGCAGAAAGTTGAGTTGAAATGATTTTGAGGCGTAGGTGGTAGTGACTAACTTTACTTCTCTGTTCATTGGGCTTGTGTGAGATCCAACATCGGTTGGGGAGAACGAAATATTCTTTATAAGGGTGTGGAAACCTCTCCTAGCAGACACATTTTAAAAACCTTAAGGAGAAGCCCGAAAGAAAAAGCTCAAAGAGGACAATATCTGCTAGCGGTAGACTTGGGCTGTTACTACTTGTGAAAGCAACTTCTAAGATTCTTCGCTTCATTTTATATATAGAAACGCTGGTAGAGAGAAATTCTGTTTCTTGGATTCTGGGGGAGTTTTAGCTAGTGTTATCTACTATTCTTTTATCAGTTTTTGCTTTATCCATCGTCATTCAACTATTGTCTCTTGGATGTTAGCATCTTAATGTTCCTATCAGACTCCTCGCTTTCTAGCTCACACACGTTTGCCCAATTTCAGGTATAAACTGGACGTGGTGAGTGCAGGCAAGAATTTCACACAGATAAGGAAGGCAATTACAGCAGGGTTCTTTTTCCACGCAGCCAGAAAGGATCCTCAAGAGGGTTATCGAACGCTAGTCGAGAACCAACCGGTTTATATCCATCCAAGCAGCGCTTTATTCCAAAGACAACCCGACTGGGTCATATACCACGAGCTAGTCATGACAACAAAAGAGTACATGCGTGAAGTTACAGTCATAGATCCCAAATGGCTTGTTGAACTAGCTCCAAGATACTTCAAAGTTGCAGACCCAACAAAGATGAGTAAGCGAAAGCGACAAGAGCGGATTGAACCACTCTACGACAGGTATCACGAACCTAACTCTTGGCGATTGAGTAAGAGACGAGCTTAATCCATGTCGTTTCTTTCTGTCCCATATTTGCCTGACTGTGTAGGTTTAAGGGCTTTTGCCATAAATGTATATATATCCCTGTTGCAGTATAAATCTCTGGAGGGTTAGACCTTTGCAATTTATATATGTGAAAAAGTTTTGTCTTCCCATGAATGTTGTTGGGTTGTGGAGTTAAAAGAGAGAAAAGGAGGGGGGGAAAACCCAAGAAAATCTTGTGATAAGAGCCATTTTTATTTTCTCGGTTTAGATTTAGACTATTAATGTTTTTTGTTTCTATGTTGTTTAGAATGGTTTCCATTAACCTTGGATTCATAATATTTAATTACATGTAATCTATGATTTATAAACCTTTATAATTGCATAAAATTGTTGAAAGGAGCAAAATATCATTTGTTTATAATGTAAATCTATATGAAGTGGAGTATTGATACAATAAACTCTAATCTTATTTACTTCTGATATAAGACTTCCAACTTCACCATGCCTTTTCATACCTTTTCACATACCAAGTTGAATACACTGCATATGTGTTGGAAACCAAAGTATAGCTTTGCATAACTCCGCTACTTCATCGCTCATCATTAAACCATGGCGGTCGAAATGTACTTCACTCTTGCAGCCCGATAACGCCTGCAAGAAACACTGAATAATGGATGTTTATGCCAACCAAAAAGTTAGCTCGATAACAGATTTGTCCCACAAAAAGTGCCCATTAATACGCCATGTGCAAATTAAAATATGCGTCAAAGTATGTCACGGTCATACTTTTTCAACTGTGCAACGTCATGATATCGTCCTCGATGATTTATTTGAGGGCACAACCATGGTTAGGTTGGGACATATAGCAACTCACTTCAAAACCAGCAAAGTAATGAGAAATTCTGTAACTTACCACAAGCAATTCTCTCACTCGCATTGCCAGTGGTCAGGCTACGTTCGGTTTGACCTGCAGACAAGATCAGAACAGTTCACGGATTATGCTTCAGATTTCTTTATTTGGTCATCCTGGTGGAGGTCACCTACTTGACGTGCAAAGACAAAGGGGAGGCTTATAATTAATCGAAGGGAACATACATTTCAAAGATCGATACTTCCAGCACATTAAATAATCTCATGGTTCAAGATTCAAGTTAGTTATATATATGTGTGAAGAACATGGATGTCTACACGTACAAAGTGAAAAAAGAGGAGCCCAAAAGGATATCACTGAATTCGAAGAAGATCATATTAATAAGTTACTATCTGTGGGATTCTTTCTGGAAATATAGCAATGAAGATTTATAATATAATCTTACCCCTGCCAAGATCATCGGGATCGGCGTGGACAACAATAGATCTTCCAAGAACGGAATTTGGTCCAACAAGGGAAATCTGCATAACATAGAAAGCCATGATGCTCACTAGCTGAGACTTCTAGTAGAGATGGTGAAACATCCAAATAAACATGAAATTGTCCAAACCTGTTTGTCAATAATAGAGAAAGTAGCAGTACCTGTATAATAGACAGTATCAATCTTTACAATCATGTCAAATTAATCCTAAACAAGGAAAAGAAGGAGTGCTTTAACATGAAATTCATGATTTTTATTCTAATATTGTCATCAATAGGAGATGGGGAGGAAGCTGGAATCATGAGGTGTAACAACCCAAACCCAAGCCCACCGCTAACCAATATTGTCGTGTTTGGGCTCTCCCTTTTGGGATTTCCCTCAAGGATTTTAAAACGTGCCTGCTAGGGAGAGAGGTTTTCACATCCTTATAAAGAATGTTTTGTTCTCCTCCCCAACCGACGTGGGATCTCACATTAAGAATCCAAGGTCATGCATTTTGGAGGGGCTAATCATTTGGGGTCCAGTTTACTAAAAAAAAAATTCAGGGAGAATGAAATGCGATATGGAACAGTATTAAACACACCGTCATCGCCAGCAACCAAATTTCCTAGATCACCAACATGACGATTCTCATCATCAGGTGCACCATGATCTTTGCCTTCAGGGTTGAAATGAGGCCCTGCGAGCAATTTGCTTGCAAGTAGAGTCATAATGTGCCAATAGTTCCAATGGACACTCTGTAATTAACATTGAGGAACTAAAAGGGTGTTACTCATGAGAACGTACCAGTCGATGAGCAACTATTGGTAGTGTCCCCAAGGGCATGAACATGGAAACCATGAAGCCCTGGCGTAAGGCCAGAAATATTTCCTCTAACTGTAGTTGGACCTGAAAAATATACTAACTATTAAAAAAAAAAAAAAAAAAAAAAATCTGTATGAATTAAAATTTCAAACTACGATTTGAGCTACCATTGCCATTTTGGTTAAAGAAGACGGTTCCCTTCACTCCCTGATTGCTCTCGAGAACAGCAACAGCTTTCACCATTGTTTTGCGTTAACTGAACTCAAACCCAATGAAGGTTATCAGAAGAGCTGAAATAACTGGTAAAATTGGATGCTAATCAACAAAGTAAACCAAGGAAATTTCACTTTTGAACATATTCTTCATGGTGATAGTCAACGAACAATGAGAATTCACTAAAGCAAAAATCTGAAAGACACAAAAAGTCATCCCAGTGACCAAATTTTGGGGACAAGATCAATGCTAATCTTCAACATCTTAAACCAGTTCAAGTTGTAGTCAGTTATGACATTGTTACACCAGGTTGGCGAAGAGCTCATCAGTTTGGTTTCGTTCTCCTCCCCAACTGAGGTGGGATCTCACAATCCACCCCACCACCCCTTCAGGGCCAGCGTCCTCACTGACACTCGTTCTCTTCTCAAATCGATGTGGGACCCCTCAATCCACCCCCTTCGGGGCCCAATGTCCTTACTGGCACACCATTTCGTGTCCACCCCCTTCAGGGCTCAGCCTCCTCGTTCGCATCGCCAGATGTCTGGCTCTGATACCATTTATAACAGCCAAAGCCCACCACTAGCAAATATTGTTCTCTTTGGGCTTTCCCTTCTGAGTTTACCCTCAAGGTTTTAAAAAAAAAAAAAAAAAACCTCTACTAGGGAAAGGTTTCCCCACCTTTATAAAGAATGTTTGGTTTTCCTCCCCAACCGAGGTGGGATCAACTTTTAAGAAATTTTAATTCAATTTCAAAACTCATACCTTTTGGCAAACAATTCTAGAACTGCTGACCATCCTCGTTTATGTAGTCTAAAAAATTTCTTACTTCCAAAATTCATAAGCTCATTTCCAAGTAGTGAGCTGCATTTGTACCAGAAATCATCATGAACTCTCTTTCTAATTAACAGTAAACAATAACTATCAGGTGCCTGTTTTCATTCCAGAAATCAACATGAATTTTCTTTCTATTCAAAATAGGTAACTTAGAAATTGAAATGATATCAAACACAGGCATCAGAACCATATAAATCTCAGCGAAGAGTTATAGTTATAACACGTAACAACCATATGAATACTGGAAAGAAATGAAGCATAAACAACGCAATCCCTAAATCTTCAATACGCAATTATAAAAAAAAGAAAAAAGTCGAAAACAGAATTCAAACAAAAATCGGATACAACAATTTAGCTTCACCACAGAATTCGATAATCCGGCAAAAAAAAGAGAGAAAAGAACACTGAAATTACAGAAGAAATGGGAGAGAATCATATTACCAAGGATGAGCCTTCAGTGCAGTGGAAACAGAAGTTAAAGAGCAGTGAAGTGGCGCGAGATTTGTATGCATGGAGGAGGCTGGAGGAGGAGGCTGGAGGAGTCGGTAGCGAACATACAAAAAACGAAGGATGAAAATCGTCGTTGCGAATCCACAAGACACCACGTGGACTACCGTTTTAAACTCCCCTCACTCCGCAAATCCACATTCTTATTTATTTAAAGCTCATGACGGTCAGAGTCGATCTTGACACACTCATGACAAGTCTTAAGGGAAAAGCTCATGACGGTCAGAGTCGATCTTGACACACTCATGATAAGTCTTAAGGGAGACTCAAGCTCCATTCACATTTATCGCCCTGCTTTGTAGCTATCCCACTGAATTGAATTGGGTCCACGAATCTAAGAAATAGTGAGAATTGCACAAATCCAAATCCAAATCGATGTAGGATATCACAAATTTCAGAGACCTATTTGAACAACCGAGCAAAGAAAGAAGAACACGCACAAGTTTCCAAACCTTCGTCTGCAATCAGATTCAGATCGTCTGTTGCAATCGACTAACGAACGAACACGCACAAGTTTCCAAACCTTAGTCTGCAATCAGATTCAGATCGTCTGTTGCAATCGACTAACGAACGACTCTTCATGTACAGATGTGGAAAACAAAAACTCCTCCAGTAGGAAGTGCAATACGAATTTTGTTTCTTGGTTCCTTAATGTTTCTCAATTTTCATGCCTATTTTATTTTCAATCCCCTCCCCCTCGTTAATAATTAACTCATTTACCTAATAATATAATATTATGTATCAATACAAGTTTCTATACTTCAAATTGCATTTCTGACAAGACCCAAACCCCATAACAATTAATACATACTTAAATATCACGCCTTTGCCTTTGCTCTGGACTTCTCCAAATGAGGCCAACCCGCCTTTGCTTTGGACTTCTCCAAATGAGGCCAACCCCATAACAATTAATACATACGCCTTTGCTTTGGACTTCTCCAAATGAGGCCAACCCGCCTTTGCTTTTGACTTCTCCAAATGAGGCCAACCCCATAACAATTAATACATACGCCTTTGCTTTGGACTTCTCCAAATGAGGCCAACCTTATAACAATTAATACATACGCCTTTGCTTTGGACTTCTCCAAATGAGGCCAACCCCATAACAATTAATACATACTTAAATATCACGCCTTTGCCTTTGCTTTGGACTTCTCCAAAATGCCTCATGGAGATGTATTCCATACCCTAAATTGCATAAGAACTATAGATTCTAAATAATTTAGAAACCGAGCTGGATTAGGAAGCATTTGAAGATAAGTTAAACGTGTTAAAAAGATGTGAAAGCAAAGATATGTTAAAGAGAGAAGATTAAAAACTAATTAGGGGAACATATCTTAAAGAGAGAAGATTAGGAAAATAAAAGTGGTATCATTATTTTACGACCTAATACTACATTGAGTAGCAGTGTGACAGTAGTAGTGCGAGTAAAAGAAACAGAAGGGCAAAAAACATGGTAAGATGCTGAAAGGGAGTGGGATTTTTAAGCACTCCCCTTTTTGAGGATCAGATCCTCGATCATATCTGCAGCCTCTTGGACGGTCGTGATGCTCTGTGCGCTCTCCTCTTCCACGCTTATCCCAAATTCTTCCTCCAGCCCCATTACGATCTCAACCTGATATCACCCCACACACATATACAAAAACTTATAACAATATGAGCCCATTGTCTCAAAGCATATACAATGTTTTAGAAGTATATATATACGCAATGGTATGATATTGTCCACTTTGAGCATAAGCTTTCATGGCTTTGTTTTGGGCTTCCCCAAAAGGCCTCATACCAATGGAGGTAGTATTCCTCACGGCTTCCCCAAAAGGCCTCATACCAATGGAGGTAGTATTCCTCACTTATAAACCCATGATCTAAATTAACCAAGGTGGGCCTCACTCTCAATAATCCTCAACAATATATATATATATATATATATATATATATATATATATACGGTAGACATATACAGAGTAGAAGTTTACCGTGTCGAGAGAATCAGCTCCAAGCGTTGAAAATTTGGACTCGCCATTGACAGTGGAGTCATCTGCCAATGCCAATTGCTTCTTCACTATTCTGCTAACCTTTTCAACTGTCTCTGGTTTCGCCTGTCCATACCCCAATTAATACCATTAAAGCAACAGTAATTGGTGTTGTCCAGGGGACCAAAATTTGGGTACTAGACGGGCTGCACTCAGTTCTTGCAGCCCGGACACGTGGCCTAACCTTATGATGCTACGTGTACGTGATTGATTTTTTCAGTTATTTTACAGGTTTTTCCTTTTCAGAGATGTTATGTTTATATTTTAAATTTTAACATTTTTTTTTTCTTGTTTTCTTCACAAAATCTTTGAAATTTTAAATTTCAAACATATTTCATTCTTACAGGGTTATATAACGTATTTCTCAAATTATTATTTTTAACCCTCAATTTAAATTGATTAGTTGAAATTAGGTGGTGTTGTGTGGATAAAAAAGTAATAAATAAATAAAAATGATAAAATTAAAAATTAAATTGATTGAAATGTATTTCTCAATTTTCAATTGATTAATTGAAATGAATGGTGTATATATATATATTTAAAAAAATTAAAAAGAAAAATATTATAAAATTATAAATGAAATTGATATTATCGAAGAACTTGTAAAAAGAATATTCTTTAAAAGAAAAGGTGGGTGAAGCCCAATAGCACCAAAGTTTTACTCAAAGAGCAGTAAAGAGGACTTACAGCACATGAAATTTGAAGCGACCGTAATCTTCTAGAACAGAAGTTATTTCTCCCTTGGTAAGAAAAGGAAACCCTCTTCGAACTAGAAAGCTTGGATCCTGCCTGCTTAACAAGAAACGATTTCACCATAAGAAACAGCAGAGGATGTTTAATACTAGCTCAAGTTCTTAGCAGCGAAAGAGAATTCAAAGAGAACAATAGATCAATTATAATCGACACACACATACAGTGATGCAGAAAAATTTTCAGGACATAAGAACTTCATCTTGGCTCATAACTACAACGGTAAACAATTGTATACAAGGATTTCAAGATCGCTCTTAATTTATGGTTTGCATTTGCGCTTAGAATTTTTCGAGCAAAAATTACGAGAGAAAATTAAGGTCTGTTGCGATTTTCTTTTTCAACTGAACAGGCTATTTTCACAGAACATTTTTGAAAGAGAGAGGAGCTGATAGTTTGAAAACTATTCTCTTCAGCCCTCTGTCCCCAAATAGCATGAAAATTAGGCAAGAAATTCAAATCAGAAGTGAAATTACATAAATGAAAGTAAAACAACACCATAAAGAGATATAAAACATTCTGAAATCAAAGAAGTGATGCCAAGTCCATCATCCATACGTTTCACAACCATGCAATACAAACACAACACCGATATTCAAACAAATGCTCCAAACATCGTAATTAACGACATTGAAACAGAAATGGACGCCAAAATCCAGATCAAAAGGTAGGAATTAAGAAGATCAGTTTCGAAGCAATTGATAACACAAAAACAACGAGACATGGCAAATACGAAAACGTACAACAGATCCATAAATGCACGCATGAGGAAGAGAAAATGATTGAAAACTTACAGCGATTTGGCGCGATTGAGGAGCTGCAGATCGCACGCAAAACGATGAAGCTGTGATCGAAGCCATTGATGAACTGATAGAGAAAAAGGGAGAGAGAATTTGGACTGGCGAAAACTAGAAATGGGACGGAGAAGACGAAGCGAGTAAGTACGTGGCCGATGCTAGAGCTTAAATAGGCAGTTCGTTTGTGTATCTTATTTATTTATTTATTTTTAGAATAAAATAATACGTTATTAAATTAATAAAAATATACTTCCAACTGTAATTTGTTGGAAAAAAATATTATTACAATTTTCAAAATGTAAATAATATCCTTAAAAAAATTAAAAAATAATTTCAAAATACCTTTAAATTTAAATTTAATTTTTTTAAAAAAATAATAAAAATACTCTGAATATACTTTTATTAGCAAAATAACAGGGACAAAATTGGGAATCGGAGAATCCAAAGGAGCTCTCTCATGGGCCTTGTTTATGGGCCTCAATGGTTTTGGGCTGGTTTAGAAATGGCCCATGGGTTTGTATACTGCCCAATAAAGTTGTTTTCTTTTTTTTTTTTTTTTTTAACAAAAAGAAAACTTTTTATAGGATTTTGTGGGGGGTATTTTAGTCATTTGAAAAATCTAAATTAATATTTGAATATACCGTTTGGTCATTTTTCAAAATACCTATTTAGTTTATGAATAATTAAATATATGTATCACGATGTAATTAATTAAATGTATAATAAAAAATTGATGTAATAATAAATCAAAATTATCATCATTTGATATATTTTTCTATTAATTAATTAACTTATCAACACATTAAAATATCAATAAATAAATACTTTACATGAAACCTAACTAAAAATTGTAATTTAATTACAAAGATAATTAAATAAGTATAAGTTAATTAGAATATTAATAATTAATAATAATAAATTACATTAAATAGTTAAAAATAATGTAAAGTATTAATTCTAAACGGTATTAACGGAAACTTATTAGTCTCAATAATATAGGGATATTTAATAATATTTTAAAATAATGATTAATAATTAATTAGGTAATATTTTTACTATTAAATAGGTTATGCCCGTCAACCTCATGGATTGAGGGCGATAGGTAGAGCTTGAACCGTTAATATATGGACGAAAATAGTCTAGTGACACTCCCTAGATTATTTGTTCAAACTCACAAAGGATTACGTTACTATAAGTTGAAACACGTGTTTGGTATCATTCGTACAGAAAAATGATGAATATAACCGCCGTCTGTGGGGATCAAATCCACGACCACGTGATTAAAAGCCATGCGCTTTACCACTGAGCTAAGACGGCTATAAATTTGGTGTGAAAATTTTCTGTTTATTGATTTCGGATAAGAGTATCTTTTAACCTTAAAAGAAATAAAATGTTCTTAAAAGTTTTGAAATTTTTTTTTAGGTATTTTTATGGAGAATAATAATGAAATTTTGAAAACTCAACTTAATTTTTGAAATCTTCAATAGTATTTTTAAAATAAAATATCAACCGTTTTCATCGAAAAATTAACTTATTTTTTATTATTATTTTTAATCTAAAAATATTATTGGAGTTTTTTAAAATAAAATGTAGAGTTTAAAATTATTCTTATTAATTTAGCCTAATTATTTATATCAAATATTAAAAACTTAAAATATTGTCACAATGGAAGGTTATATATTGTAAAAATTAATGGGTATTTAAAATTATTAAATAAATCATAATAAATATTGTTAAAATTACATTCATTAATAATTTCCCCTTAATTGGACAATTTGTGACTCATAAATAGATATTTTAAATTGGATTAAATTATAATTTATTTTATAATAATTAATATTAGTATTTTTGGAAAGTAGATAGTTTGTGGTTAAAAGAGTGGGAATTAAGGAAGGTTGAAAAAAGGCTTGGCATTATCTTATTATTTATTTATTTATTTATTACCAAATTATTCACTAATTTTCTCAAAATAAATGCGCATTAATTAAAGTGGTTTTTATTAGTCTCACCCACCTCTCTCTCTCTACCTCCCTTAGGGTTTCCTTTTATTCCAACCTTTCTTAAATTCTCAACCAACTCCTTTGTTTGGTATATATATATTTGAAAATGATGTCTTCTAATTAAAATTTTAATTCGAAACACGGTATAACTAAGGAGGGTGTGAGATCTCACATCGGTTTGAGAGTGGTCTTACTCCCTAGTAGACATGTTTTAAAATCGTGAGACTAACGACGATACGTAGCAGGCCAAAACAGACAATATCTACTAGTAACGGACTTGGGCTGTTACCAATTGTATCAGAATCAGATACAGGGTGATGTGCCTGTGAGAACGCTGAACCCTAAGAGGGTGGATTGTGAAATCTTACATCGATTGGAAATAAACTTGATAAGGGTGTGGAAACCTCTCCTAGTAGACGCGTTTAAAAACTGTGAGGTTGACGTCGATATGTAATGGGCTTAAGCGGACAATATCTATAGTAGTGGACTTGGACTGGTATAAATGGTATCAAAACCAGACACTGGACGGTGTGGTAGTGAGGATATTGGACCCCAAAGGGTGGAATTGTGAGATCCTCTCGAACTCGACCCATATACACCCCTACAAATAGTTAAGATATTGATTTATTTGTTACATTTATGGAAATATATATATACTTAAAATATTGACATAAATTTAATTTTATTAGTTACTATATGATGAGATTAATAAAACTATATAGTAAAAATAATTCCCAAATAATTGTATTTTTGCTTTAATTAATTATGAGGTCATCAAAAGTTCACCAAATAAATAAATAAATAAAATAAAATAAAATAAAATAAAGTGTGAATTATATGATGAGGTTGGGTGGGACCAAATATTTGATGATGATAATCACAAGGTTTCAATTTAAAAATATATTTACCTTTTTGTCCCTAAGATTTCATCTCAAAAGCCAAAAGCCAATTCAATCAGATCTTAAATTCATGAAATCCAATGCTTCATTTTCAACCTTTTTGCCCCTTTTTCCCTTTCTACCCTTTTCATTATCAAATCACCTTTTGAATATTTCAAAGTTTCGATTCAATCATATTTTAGTACCGAAACCATTAATTATATTCTATTTTAGTCTCTATACTTTCAAAATGTCAATTTCAATCAATTTCCGACCCATAGAGTGCAACAACAACTCAAGACTACTGCTAGCCGATATTGTTACGTATCATATTCAGTCTCACGATTTTTAAAATTCGTATCACAAGACCACTACTAGTAAATATTATCCGCTTTGACCTGTTATGCATTATCCCATCAGTCTCACAGTTTTTAAAACGTATATACTAGGAGAGGTTTCCACACCTTTTAAAAAGAATGTTTCGTCTCCCGCTCAAATCGATGTGGAATCTAATATCGAGAGCTCACCTTGATCGTTGTTAATCAAGATATTGATGATATGGCTGGGCTACTAACGTTGACTTACATACTATAAATAATATTAAAATACTATTTTTGAATCGGTATTTTGAGTTTCATTTCATTTTTATTTTAGTCACAGAATTTTTTTAATAAATCTTAAAAATAGTCATATTATTAATATATTTTTTATTAAAATAATTAGTCTTTATTATCATTTACCTTTTAAATTTGAAAATATATTCCCACCCTTCTTAATTAATATAATTATAAATTTTGATTTTTTCATAAATTTTTTAATAATAAAATATAAAAATATATTTATAAAAAAAATTAATTCTAATAGACCAATTTTTTTAAAGGTAAAAATATAATTTTGGGTTTGGTAAAATTATTATTATTATTTACATAAATTAGAGAATTATAAAATTTGAGTAAAATTGGATTTAAAAAGTAAAAAGTAATTAAAAAAAAGGACAAAAGGTATAATTTAAGTAAAATATTTATAAAATTGAGAAAATTCCGTGGAATTATACCCATAAAAATAATAATGCGAAAAAGCCTCGAAATTGTAGCCGAAGTCTGTTAAATTATTTGAAAAAAAAAATAAAAAAAAAAAAATAAAAAATGTTCAAACGGGAATTGGATTCTGCCGCACCGGCACAAGGCTAAGATCACAGCACAGCCGGTACAACTAACACCATTTCTCTCTCTCTACTTTGCTTTCACTGAGCAGTCTTCCAGGGTTTCTCTCTCATCTTTCGCTTCCTATGGAATTGTAAATTCCACCAAATCTTTGGACTCTATTACGATTTCTGTTTGCCAGTGCGTTTTTATTTATTCAAAGCGGATTTTTCACGCCGAAGTTTCAATTCGTCTCCAATTCTGTTTGTGTCTTTGTGTTCTCTTACAGGTTCTTCTCCTACGGGACGGGTGAGTTCTTTTTTAAATTCTTTTCTGCCTTTTTTTGTTTGTCGTGAGTTGAAGAATCTTCTTGTTTGACTGTTTTGTTGTGTTTTGTTGTTTGAGAGCTTAGTCGGTGTGTATTTTGCTGAATTTCTGCTGGTTTTTTTTTTGATTTTTTTGTTTGGTTTTGGTGTTTGTTTGATCGGAGGTTGGTGTTTTTTGTGTTTTGAGTTTGGAAATGGGACGGAATTTGTAATCGGATTTGTGTTTAGAGCGACTCTGATTTGTTGTTCGAGACGTGTTTGTTTTGAACGATCTGTTTCGGAATAAGCTCAGCGATGCGTCGCTGATCCTCACCGGAAATGGGTTTGGTTTGACTTTCTTGTGGTTGACTGATTGATACAAAATGGAACCCAGATTTTTGTTTAGAAAATTGGGCAATGGGACATTACTTTTCTTTCCTGTTAGCTAAGAACAGGGTGGATGGGAAGCACGTGGTCATTAACTTTTATGATCTGTAACTTTGAGATTTATTGTTTCTTTCTTTCTTTTTCCTATGTTCTTTCCTTCAATTTGCTTCTTAATCAAATTCAAATTGTTGGTCAACGATTATGAGAAATTAACTTTTCTGAGTGCAGAATCATTGTTACCCAAGCTTTGGATGCAACAGAAGAATTGCTTTTGAATTTGGTGTATTGTGACGAGGAGATATGAGTACGAAACTCTTGCATATTCAGCCCAAGGAATTACAATTCATATGTAAGTGCATCATTAGTAATACTTGTTATTGCTTGCTTCTTGAAAAAGAATTGAAGTAAAGTACCTTGCTGTTTTCAGTTGAATTGAGGAAACAAAGTACGTGCACAGTTCAACTTGCAAATAACACTCATCATCATGTTGCGTTTAAAGTATGAACAGTCTTCTTTTCATTTTATTTGTCTCTTGTTTGTCTCATAGTTCATGTGATTTCTCATGTGATATATGTAATAATATTGTAATGTTTGGCAGGTTAAAACTACATCACCTAAAAAATATTGTGTTCGACCAAATGTTGGAATAATTTTGCCAAAATCGACATATGAATTTTCAGGTACGTTCTTCATAAGTCCCAACTAAAACATTTAGGCACGAGAAAGGAGAGTTTATAGATATTGGTAATGAAGTTACTGCCGTCACCATTCAAGTTTCAACGAATTTTGTATTACTTTACAATGTGTTTTCTTGTGTCGAATCAATTATGAGGGATATCAAGCCTTCTTGAAAATTTTTGAAAGGCAATTTGGAAACATACACCATTCAGTGTTTTGTGGATAAAAAACTCTTAAGAATGTCTAATATCATGAGATGATCCTGTCCTGCATTTAACAAATATGTCTCCCATGAAGTTTTAGGGTATATAGTCTTATGAGGTTAACCGTCTTACCCTATTACATGTTTCTTTTTTTAAAAAAGAAAAATTCTAAATCTGGAACTATCTATGGTTGTTGTTGTTGTTTTAAAGTTAATTTCTTCTGTGATTATGATGTAGTTATAATGCAAGCTCAACGGGCTGCCCCACCTGATATGTTGTGTAGAGACAAGTTTTTAATTCAAAGCACAATTGTTCCTTCAGGGATGACAGAAGAGGACATCACCGCAAGTATGGTAAGTTCTTGTGGATACAATCAGCTTTCATTCTTTAGGTTTTTAAATGTTCTCTCTTTTTTCAGTTTTTAAAAGATGGAGGTAAATATATTGAAGAGGATAAGCTCAAAGTGGCTCTCATTAGTCCGCTGAATTCCCCATTACTCTCGCCTACCGATGATGGAGCATTGGGCGCAAGCATGGATGAAGTTATGAAACTTAATGAGCATAGTGGACCATTAAGAGATGGGATAGCCACCAATAAAACTCCAAAGCTGAAAGATCAAAATGGTTCATCGGATGAGGTACGTTCCTCTGGGGTTTCGTCACTAAGAGATCAAAATGGACAATCAAATGAGGGGATGACCAATGAGGCTTCAAGATTCAAAGATGATTTTGTTGCATTGAAGGGGGTGCGGACCATTGAAGCTTTAAAACCATCTGATCAAAATGGAGCATTGAGGAAGGAGGTTCTGCCTCATGAGACTTCAAGACTGATGGATCAAAATGGAACATCAAAGGAGGAGCTGCCTCATGAAGCATTAAAACTGAGCGATCAAAATGGAGCATTAAAGGAGGAGGAGTTGAGTGTTGAAGTCCCCAAAAAAAGAGTTCAAAATGGAGCACTGGACTGGCCAGCATATGAAACTTCAAATGTTGAGAATCTACCACCAACCGTTGTTGATGTTCAACCTCCACCATTTGAAAGAATAGTAAGGACAAACTTTCTTATCTGTATAGAGTTCAATTTTTTGTTCTCCCTCTCTCTCTCTCAAAAAATGCTCCTAAGGGATCGCATCAACATTTTTCTTATTAAATTTGATGTTATACTGCCTAATTGTTGTTGGTCTATGAATCTGTTGGTGGTCTCTTTGTAACCTCTTCCACATTCTCTAGGGAGGGTGCCTTATCTTCCTTTTTTTTTTCCCCCAATAGAAAGTGTTTCCTTTCTTAAAAAAAAAAAAAAAAAAATCAAATTGTGGTAGCAGGAAATTATATAGCAATCTGTTTACTTGGACAGTGTCATGACTTGGCCATTGTTCAATCTGATTGGTGGCATTGTCAATTGATACGTTCTGATTTTCAGTTTCTTGACAATTGAAGTTTTTCTCTTGTGCATCAGTTTCCTGAGGGGGGGCTAGCATATAAAACTTCACATGTGGAGGATCCAGTACCAGAAACTGTCGCAATTCGCCCTCCAGATTTTAGTGTAAAAGTAAGGAAAAACTTGTTTTCTATATAGACTTCAATTTGATGTTATACTCCTAATTGTTGTTGATCTAAGAATCTGTTGGTGGTCTCTTTGTAACCTCTTCCACATTCTCTAGGGTTTCCTTTTTATCCCGAATAGAAAGTGTTTCCTTTCTTAAAAAAATCAAATTGTTGCAGGAAATTGTAAAGCAATCTGTTAACTTGTACAGTGTCGTGGCTTGGTCATTGTTCAATCCGTTGGTGGAATTGTCAATTGATATGTTCTGTGATTTTCAATTTCTTGACAATTGAAGTTTTTCTCCTGTGCATCAGTTCCCCGACAGTGTGGATGAATCCCTAGAGCTGAACAATGGTGTGTCGAGATTACAAAAGTCTGCTGAGATAAAGAAAGCAGCAGAACTGGACCTGGTAACACTGAAAAAGGCTGAACAGCTAAAGTTAGTTAAGGACATTGAAGAGATGAAATCAAAGCTAAATGATATTGAATTAAAGCTTGGAGAGGTGAGTTTTGAGTCCCTTTTGTGCTTTTCTTGTGTTTTTGCAGCTTTTACATGTAGGAATATAACGAACCGGTGAGTTTTAAGCTATAATTGAGAATCTGGTCAGTGAAATTGTTTGTCCTCATCTAATTTCAATTCGGAAATACGGCTCTAATTGATTTACTTCGTTCATTCATATTCAATTCGTGATCTATGAACTTATGTATGAGTATGTTCTAATAGCATATCATTCCAGTTAGCAATGCTATGATGGAAGAAGTAGTTTTGAAACCATTAGAAAGAGAGTTCCATAAAGAAGCCAAAAATTTAGTATTGTTTAAAAAATCACTAAAATCTTATATGTCCATCCTCGAAAGTTCTGCACTCTGTCAAATATTAACTTCTGATAAGATTCATTTTACTCTGTTGCAAATTGCAATCCCGGGAGCCACTAAAGTCCTGTCTTCCGAACATGGGTTATAAGGCTCCTTGGGTTGGATGTACAATTATGCAACTTTTGCGGTTGATTTTGATTTTTCATTGCATTTAGAGAAGCTTTGTTGTGTGCTACAGATTGATTCTTAAAATTTGTTATCATCTGTTTATTATTATTCCTTTTAAGACTTCATTTTATCATAATCTCAGTACCCAGAAATGAAATGTTGATAGAAATGGAAAAAACTACTTTCCTAATATTCATTTCTCCATTTTTACTTTTTATGGCGCCCAATACAATTGTAATGATGATCTTTTGTCCCATTGTTTAATAGGCTCAAGGTACCATTTCAATGCTGTTCGAGTCGAGGAGATTAAGTGCTCAAGAAGTAAAACACTTGAAGGAGAAATTGGTAACTTCCTGAACCATATTTTTCTGTTAGTGGATGCCGTTCTTCCATGTTTAGAGTCTTGTGATGTCCATTTGATAGAAATATTCAAGCCTGGTCACCTAAGGGGTACCCTAATACTAGAGAGATTAGGAACTTTTTGCTTAGATTCAAAAGGGCCAAGTGTAGCTTTACCCTAGGTCCCCGACGGTAAGGAGAAGATGTCTTTGTTGTGGATTGTTGGAAGAGGAGTCCCACATCGACTAATTAAGGGTTTGATCATGAGTTTATAAGTAAGGAATACATTTCCATTGGTATGAGGCCTTCTAGAGAAGCCAAAAGTAAAGCCACGAGAACTTATGCTCAAAGTGGACAATATCATACCATTGCAGAGGGTCGTGATTCCTAACAATCTTCAAGGTCCTGAGTTGAAAGTTCCCACTTGAAAAGTTAGAAATCGGTATTGTCTTTCAGAACTGAATTTAGATTGGCTGCAAAGTCTTCTTAGGGTCCTTACATGTAATTGTGTCTGTGTTTACTTCACGAAATCAATCAAGAAACAAGAAACATTGTAATTCAATTCAGCTGCTTGTTATATTTTGGAAGTACTACTATTAGGAATTCATTCATCCTGCCCATTGAACTGTTCATGGACACCCAGTTTTTGTATAACACCATTGAATTTCAGATAGTTCCTCAATATTTATATGCAAGATTTCTCTACCTTCTATATCGTCTCGTGATTCCATGTTTCATCTCGCTATTTTCACAGATGGAACTGAGTAGGAAGGGCAGGGCGAGCAATCAAGTCGGTTTTCCTCCTTTGTTTATCTGTATGGTGGCGCTTATTTGCGTTGTGCTCGGATTCATTTTGCACCATTGAAGGTATAAGGTAAGGTGTAGAGGATTGCAGAAAACATGTAAAGGAATATCTTAGTTTATGTAGATAGATGGGGTAGCTAGCGTGCTGGGTGTTATCAATAAGATGCAGATTTTGATTTTGGGCACTGGAAGTTTGCTGCTTATTTAGTGTGCAATTCAGATTTTGAGTATAAATGTTAAGTGAGATGTTCATCTGCTTTTACTAATGTTGGCTTTCTTGTCTATTTTAAACTAAATTTATGGAATTTTCATCTTATTTTGCATTGGAATGTCTTTTTTTTTTTCTTTATTCTTGTAAGTGAAATTACTTTTGGTCTTGTCGGGATACAAGTTGTGGCATCGTCCTAATTAGTTGTTAGTTGATAGTTCGTTCGGATGAGTTGGTTGTAAACATATGAGTAAGAGGGAGTATAACTGATAGACCTATTGGATAGAGGTGTTCATGGGTAATCGGGGTTATGAAATCTTTTTTAGACTCAACCCAATTGCTAGGGTTCCTCGCACACCCCTGCACGCCTCCCGCGCGCGCTCCCCCGCACACCCCTAGCACGCTCCTTGCGCGTGCGAGCCCCGCACACCCCTCGCATGCTCCCTGCGCGTGCGAGCCCCGCACACCCCTTGTACGGCCCCCACGCGCTCACCCTGCACACCCTTGTATGCCCCCCGCGCGCGAGCCCTGCACACCCTTGTATGCCCCCCGCGCGCGAGCCCTGCACACACTCGTACGCTTCCCGTGCGCGAGCCCTGCACGCCCTCGCACACCCCCCTACCCCACACCAAATTTTTTCAACCAAAACAACCTTCATTAAATAATGAACTCAATCCGACCATAAAGCGAATCAACTTATTTTTTTTTATATTTTTAGTCCACTTTTTTTGCCACATTTTATTTTATGACTTGATGAAGATTGTTACACCATTAATTAGTGGGCGATTTAACATAAATTAAACTTAAAAGATCAAATTTGTAACATATATTTAAGTTTTAAAGCCTAATTTAATGAAATAAAAAACGTAGGATCCAAATGGATAAAAACGAAGTGTAGAGGTCAAATTTATTTATTTAAAAATTACAATGAAAAATAACGTTATATTTTAAGTTTTCAGTATTTTTAATACATGTTTGATGACACATATAAATTATTATCAATTAAAATTTTTATGAACATATTTTATGTTAATTGTACAATTATATAACTTATAATGTATTGTGTTATAACTGTTTTAATTTTAACCATTTTTTTTTTATAATATAGAATTAATATATTTATAAAAAAAATTCATATTTTTTAATGTTAAAATTTTAAATTCTTTAAATTTTTTATTAATTTGTTCACAAGATCCAAAGCATTAAATAAAATGCCAAATAAATATTTGTGTTAAATCCATTTAATTTAATGTATTTGAAAATCTGCATAAAACACCAAAAAATAATTTTTTTTTTTTTTTTTTACACAAAAATCCAATTTTATAAATTTCATATGGTACAATGTTTTATAATTAATTAATGCATAAAATAAAAAGTGAGCTAAAAAAAAGGAAAAAAAAGCAAAGAAAAAAATAAGCAAGGAATCTAAAACCATCTCTTCATCCTCTTAAACAAAAACCCAGCTGCTCTGCTGATTCAATCGCTTCCCGCCGATCTCTTTGGTATTTTCCGATTCGTTCATTTCCGGTCTCAGTTCAATTCGTCGTTTCAATTTCTTCTCTCTTTCATGATCTCAACCTGATCGATTTACACTTACGGATTGATTACCAGATGGTCCACGTTTGCGAATCTTCGAATTGAGCTGCAGAGTTGTGAAAGATGTTGAGATTCCAAGTGGGCGGGAAGGTGGTCGAGAGAGTTGACTTGTTGAGGAAGAAACACTGGGCATGGCGGTTGGATCTGTGGCCATTCGCCATTCTTTATGTGGCCTGGCTTGCCGTCGTTGTTCCTAGTATAGACTTCGGGGATGCTCTCATTGTTTTAGGTGGACTGGCGGCTCTTCATGTTCTGGTCTTGCTTTTCACTGCTTGGTCGGTTGATTTCAAATGTTTTGTTCAGTACAGTCAGGTGCCGTTCTACAACCATCATTCTTTTCTTTCGTTGGTTTCGTACTTGCATTTGATGATGCTTATGCATTGCCATTGCATTTGAGACGTAGACTTGTCATGTTGTTGCCTGCAGTATGTTTAGCTGCATATGTGCAGCATAACCGTAAAATATTACTTTTTCTATCTTTCTATGTTTCTGCTGGATTTGAGGGTGTATATTCAATAGTTCGACTTTCAGTAGGAGTTCACAAATTACCCATTTTCTCTGATTGAATTTCATGGAGCTTGGTTGGAAATTAGAATCCCTGTTCTTTGATTGAGTACTTTTCCCATTGAATAGTCTTTCATATATTTCTATCCATAGTCCCCAATCGATTGCATTTTCAGCATTAGTGCATGGAATCTTCACACTTTGCCTATCTCTGGTTACCAGTTTAGAGATATTACCCTTGATTGAGTGGTCACCATGAAAATTTGGAACACTGGATGAGTGTCTAAATCTTATTGCTTAATCAACGAAGAGAATGATTTGAGCTTGATCGTTCCTATTTCTCATACAGATAACGCACAACTTGGATTTAAAGCCATGTTTTCACATAGGTAATTTAGTCTATCATTGTATATGATTTATTAACGCTTTCATGGTTGAGCATCCAGATCAAATTTAACCTCCTTAGAAAATTCCCTTCCAATCTGCCTAAGGAACGTTTTTATTAACCACCATTATTACACCAGTTAACTTCTGTTAGTCTGTGCATAGAACCCTGATGGTGTTGTTTTGCTTAACTTTTGCTTATTCTTCCTCCTTCTCTCTCCCCGCATGTGTTGAACTATTTTGAATGAGTTTGAACTTCCCTTGTGTGTACCAAGAGTTGATGATTGGCTGATGCAAATTCTGCTGGGGAATGGGGATGCATTTTGATGGTAAGTCTTAGGTCCTTTGGATGTTTGCAGTGAGAGCTACCCTTTGGTTAACATGGAAGGAGTGGAACCTTAGAATTTTTGAGGTGAAGGTGAATACTCAGGGTTCTTTTGTGTATGTCATACAACATTTGGCTCCTTGGCGGAGCTAAAACCACAAGGGTTCTTTGTAATTTGTAGTCTTTACACGACTTGGAAAGTCTTTTTATGATTGTATTCTATGGGAGGAAGTTTCCTTGTTCCCTTTTGTCGCATTGATATAATTCTCGATCACTTCCCATCAAAGAGAGAAAAGAAGGAAAAACCATTTTCTCCATGGTTGACGTGCTTTCTACTGTTTTCACTTAGAAATTTTATATTTTTAAAGTTCAAACTGATCTCTTTTCTCATACTTCTTTATTACTCGGATTCGTTAAAATTTTTGAAACGTACTTGCCTAATATTCTAGTTGTGATTATGACTTAAAATTTAATTTGAATGAAAGCAATATAGTTTGTAAGTATCTTATGTTTGTGCATGATGCTCTTTTGAGATGCAGGTTAATGATATTTACCATGCTGATACATGCAAGATAGTTCCTGCAAAATTTTCAGGCTCGAAAGAAATTGTTCAGCTTCATTTTCGTAAGATTGTAAGTGATTAAGCATGCATATCAAGATCTTGATTGAAATTCTAAATTAGGCATTGTAAATATTTACTTTTGATAAAGCGTGGGGTGCATATCAAGATCTTGAATGAGCGAACTTATTTTTTATTTTTTATTGAACGTCAAAATATATAGTGGAAAATGTCAATCAGCAAGCATTTATGTACGAGGACCACTTTTGATGGTAGATGAATGTTTACAATTATCAACATAATAATAAACTAATCTAAGGTCAATCCTGATAATAACCTTCTACTAACCTAGTTAAACAATTCAAACAAATAAGAATACAAATTATTTTTGATTTAACTAGCAAGTATACATCAGATTGTCTTCTTGTTGTTTGTTATGGAGACCATTATAATTACGAGGGTGAAATGAGTTCTACATGGACACCGAAATTTAAAAATTATGAATTTTTAATGGAACAGATTTTACTTCAAGATATTTGTCCCATGGGTAATTATTGTAGTTTGTTAGCTTTTTTCTCTTTTTTTTTTTTTTGTTCCTTTTGTTTTGGAATTCTTTTTATTTATTTACTTTTTATTTCCATTGTATTTTTGGATTATTTATTGGTTCGTGCGCATCATCCTTGTGCAAGGGCATTGTTAATCTTCTCCATATCATTCCAATTCCAATTTTATTTGATTGCATATTCTTTCATTGAGAAATGAAAACTGGATTTTCATAGAAAAGGGAAGAACTGTTTCTTCGGGTGTACAGTCTTCCCTGCACTCTGATTCTGACCTTGTTTTTCAAAATTCTAGTATCTGTTCTTTTCATTATCAGTCACCTTAACTCTTTGCTTTGCAGCTGGCCGGTTCTGCATCTGCAGTGGATACTGAGGAGATCTACTTTGATTTCAGAAAACAAAGATTTATTTATTCGAAGGAGAAGGAAACTTTCTGCAAGCTTCCTTACCCAACAAAAGAAACTGTTGGTTATTATCTAAAGAACACCGGCTATGGCTCTGAGCCTAAAGTTGTAGCTGCTGTTGAAAAATGGGGACGCAATATGTGGGTTTTCTTTTGCGATTCACTTTTACTCTTATTACTTTGTGCTTTGGTTAAATGTGGACGTTTTACAATTGACTGCTGCATGCTTGAATGGCTTGATAATGTTTTACATCTGTGAAATAGCAAAGATAATGTTTCCATAATACATTTTACATATAATGTACACCATTCCACTTATTTGATTGAGTAACTTGAGTTCTCCTGATAATGTTTGCTTGATATCTATCATTTAGAAGGAATATGTTGGACCAAGAAAACCCTGAGTAGTATCAGTTAACAGTTGGACTTCATTAGACTTTTTATGTCAGGGAAGATGGGGAGAAAATGATTGCTACATGCTTCAGGGCATTTTTCATGCAAATCTATGTTTTCTCATCTTTTACTTGGTTCGTCTCTTAACCATTTTTTCTATACACTTTTGGATTAAAAAAATACTCAAGAAGGCCATTTTGTGGACTCCTACTGCAAATGAAGTTTCTGAAACGTGTACACATCATTAGAAGGGCTTTCGGTAATTTTATGAGACCAAGCCTCTTACTTCTCACCAAAATTTCGTGTTTTTGTATCTGGTGTCTTTAACATTCATTAAAAAGTCTGTCATTATTCCCTGTTTCAAATTGATATTGTACTATATGCCTCCTTTATTATTATTATTATTATTATTGTTTTGATGAGAAACAATGTATTAAGAACGAAAGAGGAGGAAACAACTTAGAGGCTGGGGTGGAGGAAATTTTCTTCCAAAAGAACTGCAGAAGAAAAGCCTTCCAATCATTAATAATCTTTATTCAGAAACTACCTGTGGAAGGATGACTTGTTCGATGGAATATTATAAACCTCCCAATAGAAAAGGGAGGCCTCGGTCTTTTCTCGATAAAAAAGAAGAACAAATCTCTCATCGCCAAATGGATATGGAGATATCATTACGAAAAAAAGGCTTTGTAGAGAACTCTTATAAAGGTCAAATATACTTCTACATCAAACAAAAATCAACCCCTCGATCTTTTATAAAAGGGCCTTGGAAGTACATAAAAAAATATAAAAACCTCATCACCAACCAAACTTGCCATAGGGTGGGTGAGGGAGAAAACACATCATCTTAGACCGACCCATGGATTGAAAACACCACGCTAGCCTTGAGGTATCCACTTTTATACAGGCTCTCACATAGCAAAAAAGCCACAATCAAAGAAACTTTGAATGTTGTTGACAAATTATGGGACTTGAAGCTTGTAGGAATTTAAAGACAAATTATGGGACTTGAAGCTTGTAGGAATTTAAAGGATAATGAAGCAACAAAATGGACTGAATTAAGCCTTGACCTCCCTGTGGTATTGTCAAACGAAGCGGACTGACTGACTTGGCTCCCCAGCTCTGACGGGGTCTTTTCTACAAAATCCTTGATGATGAACATGGGGAAAAAAAGTAGAAGTAATAAATCTCGCGCTAGCAAAGACAGTATGGAAAGGACATCAGCCTAAAAGGTAAAGTTCTTTATTTGGAAAATAGCGCATAAAGCCATTAGCACAAGTGAAAATCTTCAAAAAAGAATGCCTTACATCACTCTTTCTCCAAATTGGTGTCTATTATGTAACAAAGAAAACGAATCACAAAGCCACTTATTTATGCAATGAACATACGCCCAAAATTTTTGGACAATGATTCTCAATATATTCAGATGGCATCTCACATTTCTTAGGGAAGTGAAGGATATGACATCTCATCATGGTTTTCTTTTGGAATATGTGGAAAAAAAGAAAATAGAGAATGTTTGCAGAAAAGACACAGACTTGTATACAAAACTTTTTGACAATGTTGTTTACCAAACTATTTCTTAGTGTAAACTGTCTAATATTTTTACTTCCTATAGTTATACCTCCCTCATTGCAAAATGGGAAGGTTTTTTGTAAACATCAATAATAATATGGATATTATTATTGGATGCGAGGAATTGAAGTTGTGGAACCTGATCCTTGTTACAGACTTATTATCTTTAATAGTTTGTTTAATGCTCTTTTTCTCTTCATTTTTTGCTTTACAGATTTGAGTATCCACAACCTACGTTCGTGAAATTAATGAAAGAGCAGTGTATGGAACCATTTTTTGTGTTTCAGGTTGACTCTATTTTATCCAAGGGATTTTGTGTTTACTTTATAGTTGCTCTCCCTTCTCTCTCCCCCTCTATCCCCCCCACCCCCAACAACCCCACTTGATTTGTTTTAAGAGGCATTTTTTTTTAATATTTCTCTTACGGCTGTACCTTTTCTGCCTTCTCCCAGGTTTTTTGTGTGGGGCTATGGTGTTTGGATGAGTATTGGTATTACAGCCTGTTTACTCTGTTTATGCTGTTTATGTTTGAGTCAACAATGGCAAAAAGTCGGTTAAAGACCTTAAGTGAGTTAAGGCGTGTTAGAGTGGATACTCAGACCTTAATGGTGCATCGTTGTGGAAAGTATGTCATTTTTACCACTTGGACTATTTATCTTGTTTTTTTTTTCCCCCGACTCTGCTTCTTGACATGTAAACGTGATGGTGTAACTTAGGTGGGTGAAGCTACCTGGAACTGAGCTTTTGCCAGGAGATGTTGTCTCTGTAGGGCGTGATTCTGGTCGGAGTGGTGAAGATAAGTCTGTACCTGCTGATATGCTTATCTTGGCTGGAAGTGCTATTGTTAATGAAGCCATTCTTACTGGGGAGTCTACACCACAATGGAAGGTGTTTCTTTTTGTATTTTGTATTTTTATTTTTCTGTCACCCCCCACCTCCAAAAAAAAAAAAAAGTAAAAGACGAAAAAGAAGAGCTGACAACATTCAGAATGTACAAAATAGCATACTTTCTACAACAATCATAACTGAATAGCTCCCTAAAGCTGAAGCAATGTATACTTGCAAGTTAATACCTAGAATTAATTTCAAGTACTGAATAGTTTTGAAAAGTTACAACTCAAATTTCAAGAAAGCATTTCAGCTAGGTATTCTTTTCATACTTAACCTATAGTATCTATACAATAGTTTTGTTAAATAATATTAATGTGAAGCTGAGTTATTTAAATAAGTTCCTGAGTGGGGTACTTTATTAGGGTTGAGAAGGATATGAAAAATTTTATATCTATGCTTCATAACCACATTAACTAGAGCTTACCTTCCCAGGTTTCAATATCTGGGAGAGGAATTGAGGAGAAGTTATCAGCTAAAAGAGACAAAAGTCATATGTTATTTGGTGGGACCAAAATATTGCAGCATACTCCAGATAAGGTAGTTTTTCTTAAAAGAAATTTGGTGTCTTTAGTTTTGATCTTGTGAATATTCTCATGTTTATGATTTATTGGGTGGAACAGACCTTTCCTCTTAGAACCCCTGATGGTGGCTGCCTGGCAGTTGTTTTGAGGACTGGTTTCGAAACAAGTCAAGGGAAACTAATGCGCACAATTTTATTTTCTACGGAGAGGGTAACTAATTTGACATTTATTGGTTTGCAACTGTAATGAAATTTGTACTATGCTTATTGTCCAAGATACGATAATATATATGTATTTACCTTTTTCTCCAATTGTAGGTTACAGCTAACAGTTGGGAAAGTGGCCTATTTATTATGTTCTTAGTTGTATTTGCCGTTATAGCTGCTGGTTACGTACTTGTAAAGGTATGGTGAAATACTTTCTGTGCTCAAGTTGTAGATCTCAATGATATAGGGTGAAGTTAGTTTCTTCGATGCAGGGATTGGAAGATCCCACGAGAAGCAAGTACAAGCTTTTCCTTAGTTGCTCACTTATAATCACTTCTGTAATTCCTCCTGAACTACCAATGGAACTGTCAATAGCCGTTAATACATCATTAATTGCTCTGGCACGTCGGGGAATATTTTGTACAGAGCCTTTCCGAATACCATTTGCTGGAAAGGTAGTCTGCCTCCGCCTGTCTAGTGAATTTTCACCTCTGTTTTTGCAATTAAGTCCACTTCAAACTCTTTTCTTCTTTACACAATGTGAGATCGTTAATTTATCTTCAGATCATATACATGATATATTTATTCATTGTTTTGTATTTCCAACCTTTGACGTATTAACTGGTAAGACAACTTTCTATCAGTTGTCATGCCATTACAAAATTATAAAGCTTCCATTGGGAAATATCTTATTTTGATAAGAAACCAAAACTATCATTAATGAAAGAAGAATTACAAAAATGGGTGGTAAATATCATAAATACAAAAGAGAGTGGAAGCCATACACCAAGAGTCATTAAAGAGCATGATCTCCAGTTTTTTTTTTTTTTTTTTTTTTTTTTTTAATGGTTTTACCTGTGTTATTGAAAGTTCATGTTTACTTCAAATTTCTTATAAAACAATATTGACTGCACATCCCCAAAGAAGCTGGTCAATGGCGTTGGGCATGGATGAGTGGTGGGACCAAATGATATCAAATTGTTGGAAGAGGAGAGACGATAGATTCTAAGTAGCTTGGTAGTGTAAAGGCAGATTATTGCGCTCCTATGAGTTCTTTGTGCAAGGCAGGCCTAAAGAAGAAGAGAGTTATACTAACCACGATGAGCAATTAGTGCTATGTATAAATGGTTTAGAGGGACTGAGTTGAGTTTAAGTTCGGGTTAGGATTTAACATACTATGTGTTACCCTTTTTTTCTTTTCTTTTGAATAAGAAACGATAAAACACTAAATTCCACAAAACCAACAACCTAAAGGACAAAGGGACAAGGATCCCTCCCCAAACCAAAGGATGTACAAGAAGAAGACCGTACAATCTAGGTTGACAAGGAGAGTAGTTAATACAAAATTTTGTGTTGGTTACCTCGTTTAGAGGCTGTAAACTGTACAAAACCACAAAAGTATATATTTTTATAAAAAAGATTGAACTTATTTGTGAGTTACCTTCGCAATTAAATGTATTAAGGTTCGGCGGTTATTCCGTGGGAATTGTCAAGGTGCATGCTATCTAGTCCAAACACTTGAGGATTTAAATGCTTTGTGAAATTGATTAAGAATAGAGCTCTTATTTACAAGGAATGTTATGTTGGAGCCACAATGGTGATAACACAGTTGCGAACAGTCTCTATTTGTATATATATGAGGAATATTAGTTGGGAAATGTTAGTATTATATATTCTTCTCAAAAAAAAAAAAAAAAATGTTAGTATTATTAAGATGCTTTTTATTTTTATAGGAAACTGTAAATTTTCATTGACTGAATGAAATTACAAAAATATGAGATCCTATCTAATGGATTATAAACAAACGTCTCCAATTGGTTATTAGAGAAGATGAACTATAATTACAAAGGGAGCGTTCAATTTATACCAAGTGATAAAAAGAAAAATAGATGTAAGAAAAGATTGGGTGTTTATTTCCTGAATGAAATTCAACCAAAGGATTATTCATATTAGTATCAACCAAAGGATTATTAATATCAGTATTATTAAGATACTATCTGCGCATGTTTGTCATTAGACATTACGTTAGTGAGGGAGTTGGTTATAAATGGAGAGGTAAAATTTGGGTAAGTTTTGGCCTCTCGAAGTGCTTGGATATTGTAATATCTTCTTTCTTTATTTTGTAATACAATTTCAATGTTACTTGTTTACTTCTATTTTCAAGATCCGGGTCCTATCAAGGACTTGTAGTTTGTTGCAGTTTATTATGGCTTTTCCTTGGTGTTTTAACTGACTTTGGACGGTTGAATGTCTTAGACTTGTTTGTGATTATCTTTAAGTTTACATCTAATCGCCAACAATTGGGGCTGCTTGTAATTTTTATTGTTTTTTTAATATTATTTTGTAGCTCTGATATCGGTTGATTTTGGTTCTGGCTTTGTGTTGATGTATTGCCTTTTTAGAGCTGTAATTCATAAATCTGTGTTGCGTAAGTTCGCTTTTATTCTGTTTTTGTTTGGTTGGCATGTTAGTACCTTTCTATGTGTGTATTTGTAATTAATTTTTTGTTATTGTTTTTTTTTTCTGCAGGTTGATATTTGTTGTTTCGATAAAACAGGAACGTTGACATCAGATGACATGGTTTGTTCATATTGAACTCAACATACGGAAATAGTTATCCATTATGTAATTCTATTGAAGATGTTTATTCTTCACTATCTGGGCATCTGTAGGAGTTTCGAGGAGTAGTTGGGGTGAGTGATAAGGAGGATTTGGAAACTGACATGACTAGTGTGTCTTTGCGCACAGTTGAAATTCTGGCTTCTTGCCATGCATTGGTGTTTGTGGACAACAAGTTGGTAAGCTAGCTTCGTTCTTGAATTCTTGATATATCTATCCATGAAAAGAAAAGTTTGCGTGAATATGCTTCTTACAAAATATTGCGTATGGAACACTGTATTTGGTTTTCACTTTTCAACTGGGTGGGAATCTCTGCTTGAAAAGGTTGTTATTAATGGGGTTGATTTGACATTATCTCATGAAACACGTTGCCTTGGACATCCAAACCTTGTACTTTGCTAGCACTTGTTGGATATACATTTGGAGCAAGTGTATTTAAACATTTATTTCAATTTTGAAACCGCTCCTGCTACCTTTGACCAAATGCATTCCCTCTATGTTGGAGTGGCCTTGGCCCGGGTGTTTCGTTCTAGGCTTCTCTTAGTGGATTATTATTATTTCTTACTCTTTTAAGAATTTGAACAAATAACGTAAATAACTCGAACTATCCCAACCCAAATACTTCATGGTTGAGAAGGTTGTGTGACAGAGATTATAGTTTCTATGTTCACAGAAATCGTGAATATATATTCTATATACAAGCAGGACCATCCAATCCCTCTTGAAAGAAAATGTTGAAAACTAAATAACCCGAACTATCCCAAACCAAAAACTTTCACATAATAATGGTTCCCAAGTTTCTGTCAAGGGGGATTCGATGGTCCTGCTTGCATATAGTACCTTTCAGATATATATTCAAATGCAGACTTAGATAAAGGGTATTTATTTGTTTGCACGTGTCAAAATATATTCTTTTTATTTATTTATTTATTTATTTTTTTTAAAATTCATTCAACATTCATATTAAAATTACATCTAGGAACATTACTTTATCTGTTCTCACTTTTCGATAGGTGGGGGATCCTCTTGAAAAGGCTGCACTCAAGGGAGTTGATTGGGCTTACAAATCTGATGAGAAAGCCATTCCCAGAAAGTATGTTCCCCTCCTTTCTTTTAAGGTTCCACAAACATATGAAATTTATGTGTCGATGTACTTATATATGTAAATTATAATGTAGAAAGATTCCTTAAATTGATTGAAGTTTTAGTTTAAATCTGATATCCTATGGAATATGATCAAATTTATAACTTAAATTTTATGTTTACATGTATTATCTCAGCATGTAAAAAGTTGCACGTTGGGCCATGGTCAAACTGTCAACGATAAGATACAAATTTAGATTTGTTTGAGGTTATAAATTGTTTTTTTTGTTCACCTCCCTCGAATGTTAATACCCAAGCTTGCTAATACTGAAAGAGGTAGACTTACTCTCATCCAGTCCATTTGTTTCTCAACTTACTTTTTCTCTTTGTTTAGGGTCCCCATGATGGTTAGTAAGTCTTAGTAGAAGCTTTAGATATACACATAAGTGGCAATGTACTTGTTTTTAACTCTCTCTCTTCCGTACACAAACACGCCATGCCAAATTTCATAACATAGACATTTGAGTGAAACTACATAGACATTTCCACGGAAGGTAGATGCTACGATTGTACTTTGTGCAATCTTTATGCCCGTGCCTTTACTTTTTAGAACAGTCATCCATGCACTTTGAATTCACGTTCAATGTTACTCAAGCATTTTATCTTATCCTCTTCATTCTTCATTACATATTTTGGGTTATCAAAAAAAAAAAAAAAATGCTCCTGCTTTAAGTTTTGTGCATCAGCAACTGCTCTTTCTGTTTTTCTCTAGGTGAGACATTTAGTTCTTATAGTCATCTAACTCTGCATGGCTATGCATTTTTCTTTATTTTCATTGTAGAATTTGTTTTTAATTAATTGCAGGGGAAGTGGGCACGCTGTCCAGATTGTTCAGAGGCACCACTTTGCTTCACATTTGAAGAGAATGGCAGTTGTTGTACGCCTTCAAGAGGAATTTCTTGCATTTGTGAAGGTCTGATTGTTTCCTCTTCATGTCCATCATACGTGTTAGACTTATTTATTTCTAGTTACCTTGTTTCACGAGTAAGACTTTTTTTCCCTTTCCTTTTTGGGATGAAGAACCATACTTTCATTGAGAATCTGAAAGGATATACAATGGGTAACTGAAAAAAAAACCAGCACAACCAATCTTTTAAATGAGGCTAGATTCTTTTACTTATTATTTTTTTTAAAAGAAACCAACTTTCATGAAATTGAGTGAAGGCATAAATAAAGGGGCTTTGAAAAAGAATGGCCCAAATAAACGACAACTGAGACGAAACAGAACAAAAGCCATGCCAATATAACTAGCAACTTTCTTTCAACTGCCCTAATTGAAGTTAAGAAGAACATTTATGACTTCATTCCAGTAGAAATTGTTGTGAAGGATGGTAGCATTAGAAGTTTCTCTCTCTGTTTTGGTGATATAGTTTCTGTTGATACTCCAAGTTCATGGTGATTTATCATTCAAAGACTTTTCAAATTCGGTGGAAGATGAATTTATTTTGTTGTATAAAGATAAGTTGAACGAAGTAGCTGTTGGTTCTAAGGGACCCTTAGTGCATGATCCGCTTCTTAATTTGAAATTTCCAAATGCCTTAAAAATCATTAATTCCACTGATCATGATGGAATTATTGTTGGGCAGTCCTAATGTGGTTGATCCTCTCTCTTTATTGATGAAACTTTTCAACAAGAAGAGCCACAAGAAGAATAGAACCTCGGGAAGACGAAGAGAAACCCCACTTATCCATATGTTCTAATTTTGTATGCATCAACTACTTGGTGTATGCTAGATAGATCATTTTGTAATGATATGCTTAGCAATATTTGTGTTAATTGGAGGGGTTTTCTGAAACCCCATTATTCTTGGAGGACTTCCTCCCTTTTAGTATGTTTCATTTTTATTAATGAAATTTATGGATTTAATAAAAAGAGAAGAAAAGGTAAAATTACAAGAAAACTGCTCTAGTTGTTAAGAATAGAATATAAAAGATCAACTGCAAATCTCTTAGAAAGCTCATAGAGAGCCGGGGAAATGGTCGCTCCCTAAACCTCCTTCCCAGGCTTCTTAAACCCATTAAGACCCTCCTATTTCTCTTGTGCCATAAAATTTAGAAAAGCTCGCTTGCCAAAGTTCAATTAGAGGCTAGAATGAACAGGTGTGGTGTAGCAATTTGATTATATTGAAATCGATTTTGGTGGAAAATTGTATGAATTCTTTGTTTCATAGTTGTATTAACTTTCATGAAGTATGAACACTTTAAGTGTTTGAGTTCTTCACGAAACTGGTAAGATACGCCCATAGATTTGCATCAAGAATGTAATTTGGGAACACAAGGATGAAACGAAAGAATGATGTTATTGTTATTTAATTTCAGACATGTTAGGACATGCTAGGGACACATCTAGCATACATTGGCCTGAATATAAGTATTTAGATTCTAGCACCAGAGTTACATGTCGAGTTTGTTATTTGCCATGCAAATAATTGTTTTAACCTCCCCAGTTTAAATAAACCTTGTCTCTTCATTTCAGGGTGCCCCCGAAACCATCCAGGAGAGGCTCACGGATATACCTTCATTTTATGTTGAGACGTATAAGAAATATACACGACAAGGTTCCCGTGTCCTTGCTCTTGCTTACAAATCACTTCCAGACATGACAGTAAGATATTCGTCCCATCACCCCCTTCCTCCTTCCACATCTATGCATAAATTTAAAATGACCATTCACTATTTTGTATGTTTTGGCCAACATCATCGTTGCCATTTTAGTTGTCCCTGTTAGTTGACAGTTTCATTTTTTTCTTTGGGTTATTTTTCCCACTGTGATTTTCACGATCACCATCTTTGTTTCGGAAACATGGGCACTTTATTTGAGCACATTGTTGTTTATCCGCACAAGCATGTTTGAACATACACTGGAGACATGCTGGACGTGTGATTGAAATCTCTGATCTTTTAAATTACTTGTAAAATCTTGAACATGTTAAGGCCATATTTGAGCATGAAGGGGAATATATTGGGTGACACATGCAACAGAGAAAATGAACAAAACTATTCATAGAAACGTTAGAAAAAGAAAAGTCTTCTTTTAATCAAGTGAAATTATTCACGTAAGGATCTTAGATTTAATGCAAGGAAGGATGAAAATCTATTGGAACTGAACAATAATATTTAAATAAATAAAAAACGAAAAAAAATAATTATATTTCTATTAATAAATCTGCGTAAAAGTAATTTTCACTGTTCAGATCAAGTTTTTTGTGTTTTTCCCCTTTGTAAAGATGTATATTTTGAGGGAAATTGCTCTTATTTTGTTGTTAAATAACATTTTGTCCAAGAAGATACACACTTTATTTACCGTTATTTAAAGTTGCTTTAGATTGAGTAGATGAAGATGGAAGTTCTGTAGTTTATTGAAGTATTAATAGGTGGAAAAGTATATTAAAATATATTTCATTGAAAGTGCCCATGACCCAACTTCTTAGAAAATGTTATATCTCATTGTCTGGATTTTCTCATGTTTGTGTCCATGTTCCTTGGATCATTGTCATTGTCTTCTTTATTGCTGTCATTGTCATCAATATTATGTACTATTTGAAATGGAATGTAAATAAATCTGTAATTTCATTATATAAATGCTTCATTTACCTGGCTGGTTTCTATTTCTTTCCAATATTGTAGGTTAGTGAAGCTAGAGCCCTGGATAGGGACGTGGTGGAGAGTGACCTTACATTTGCAGGTTTTGCGGTAATCAGGGACTTCCTCTCTCTTGTTTCATTTTTAACATCTGATTTTAATCATTTGGAAACCCACTCGTTTTTTTGTCCACCCATAAATGATTCTCCATTCTTACGAAATATGCAGCTTGCAATTAGAGCTATTTTTTTCTGTTTCTCTTTCGTTTCTGTTCTCTTTTGTTTAATGTTCATTAATTACATTCCAGGTGTTCAATTGTCCAATTAGAGCAGATTCGGCTACAATATTATCTGAGCTTAAAGGATCATCCCATGACTTGGTACAGTTTATCCAGCCTAATTATTTCCACTTAATTGTGACTAATAGAAAATACTTGTTGGTTTACTATATCAGTGAGGTTTAAGAGCATCATTATCAATTTCTTAAGGAACTAATCTTCTTTCCATTATTCATTTTATGCGTCTATGATGAGAGGCTGTAGTATGAATTAATCAGTACCAGTGGATTTGTTCTGTTGTGAAACTGACTATGTTCTTTAGTTTATGCACTCCGAAGTGAAAGACTCTTATTCTTCGAAAATTTGATTTTCTGGATTAAGCATCTAACTGGATGAACAAGACATTACGAGAACTATAACTTTTGGAAAATATACTCAATTATTAGTTCTTATATTCTCAATAGAATCTGAAGGTCAACCCACGCTAATTTATGACAGAGCCATTCTAAGTGTAGTCTTAATTGATCTGATGGTACAAAGATTCAACTCAAATTAGGAAGTCCACGTCCATTGAATTTTTAATATCATCTGGACTCTAACCATGGCCGTAAGAATTTTCTTTGATCCCTGAAACCTCTATTTACCTCCTTTGGTCTCTTTTGTATATCATGTAACTGCAAACTCGATTGATTTATCAAGGCAGTCTTGTAGGCCTCGTCATGTCTTATAGGATTCTGCCATCTGCTTAGTAATTTTTTCCTATATTTGCAACCTACCTATCATTCTTTATGGATGTCGGTCACTACCTTTATGTAATTTTGATCTTGGTCTTGTTTTTTTAGATTGGAGTCTTTTCCTTAACAAGTATGGACTCCCGTTTTTTCGGACCTATTGGACCTATTTCTTTCTATATGCCCTTGTATTCCTACATCTTCTCCATAAAAGTTTGGTTCCTTACAAATATATATATTCCATATCTTTTAATAAGTCGTTGAAAATAAATGATTTGAAATTGTTCGATCTTCAATCCCTTTCTGTATCATTCTGAAGCAAGTTTCTTGAGTGAAATACATGCTTTTCTGTTGTATCAGGTAATGATTACTGGTGACCAAGCTTTAACAGCATGCCACGTAGCTAGCCAAGTTCATATTACCTCAAAGCAGATTTTAATTCTCAATTCAAAGAAGGGAACTGAGGAATATGAATGGCTCTCCCCAGATGAGTTACAGACAGTTCCCTACAGGTGAATTTTATGAGTATTTGAAGTCCTCACTTTGGTTCTACTTTTTTTCCCATGCTTCTCAACCGTGCTGGTTTACATCTTTTTCCCACATATGTTAGTGTTTACATTTACATGATTTCTTTATCCTCATATATATTTCGTCAGAGAGAAAGAGGTGGGAGATTTATCAGAGATGTATGATCTGTGTATTGGAGGTGACTGCATCGAAATGCTACAACGCACCTTCACTGTGCTGGATGTTATTCCATACGTTAAGGTTCTCGATCTCTCTTTTGTAAGAGTATTGTTTCTTGCAATGATGCCAACTTGATGCCGTATATCTGAACTGGTCTATCAGGTTTTTGCAAGAGTTGCTCCTGAGCAGAAAGAACTCATATTGACCACTTTTAAGACAGTAGGAAGAATGACGTTGATGTGTGGGGATGGAACGAACGATGTTGGTGCTTTGAAACAGGTCTTGTCTTAAGATGTTTATCGACTTACATTTTAGGGCGTTAACAATTTTAATGTGGAGCAGCAGATAGATTTTGTGCTAGAACATTTAACTTGGATGTTTGAGATGAATTCCTTTTCTAAATAGCATTTATAATTCCCTTCCTTGTTTATCAGGCCCATGTAGGAATTGCTCTCCTGAACGCTGTCCCTCCTCAAAGTGGCAAGTCTTCTTCAGAAGCATCTAAAGACGACGCTGCTCGGTCTGCAAAGTCGAAGAAATCTAAGCTTTCATCCGAATCATCAGGAAAACCACTTCTAGCTGGAGAAGGTTCTTCAAAAAGCAAAGGTAGTGCAAAACTGGATTCTGCTACTGAGCAAGCTAGTAACCGCGCACGGACACCTGCGGAGATGCAAAGACAGAAGCTAAAGAAACTTATGGATGAGTTAAATGAAGAGGGTGATGGGCGCTCCGCCCCTATTGTCAAGCTTGGAGATGCATCCATGGCATCACCATTCACAGCAAAGCATGCTTCTGTTGCCCCGACTACGGACATTATTCGCCAAGGTCGAAGTACTCTGGTGACAACTCTTCAGATGTTTAAAATACTCGGTCTCAACTGCCTCGCTACCGCCTATGTACTCAGTGTTATGTATTTGGACGGTGTAAAGCTTGGCGATGTTCAAGCGACCATCAGTGGAGTATTCACAGCAGCCTTCTTTCTGTTCATCTCACATGCGCGCCCCCTTCCAACACTTTCAGCTGAACGCCCCCATCCACACATCTTTTGTTCTTATGTTCTCCTTTCTCTGTTAGGCCAATTTGCTATCCACTTATTTTTCTTGATGTCTTCAGTGAAAGAAGCCGAAAAGCACATGCCTGATGAATGTATAGAGCCAGATTCAGACTTTCATCCCAACTTGGTTAACACAGTTTCATACATGGTAAGCATGATGCTTCAGGTGGCAACCTTTGCTGTAAACTACATGGGTCATCCCTTCAACCAGAGCGTATCCGAAAATAAGCCATTCCTGTACGCTCTCTTGGCTGCGGTTGGTTTCTTCACCGTTATTACCTCGGATTTGTTCAGAGATCTCAACGACTGGCTGAAACTCGTTCCACTGCCTGCGGGATTGAGGGATAAGCTTCTAGCTTGGGCACTTCTTATGTTCTTGTGCTGTTACTCCTGGGAAAGACTATTGAGATGGATGTTCCCGGGTAAAATCCCGGCATGGCGTAAGCGACAACGACTGGCGGCTGCGAATCTGGAGAAGAAGAAACAGCTGTGAGTGAATTTTTTTTGTAGCAGAATGGGATTGAGCCCATGTATTGTAGCAATAGAAAGAAGGATATGATGATTTATATTTGCCACTGAGGCCTTACTAAGTGGTGGAATTTTGTCAAAATTACTTATAAAATTTAGGTGTAGACTCTGTTTATGGGTAGTCTTAAACTGACAACTTTTGGTTGGAATGATGTTTTTTTTCAAATTCAAACGATGTAAATCCTAATCTAATGAATTGGTCCTACCGAGTTTGATGCTACATTTACGTGCATTGTTACTGTCGTTAGTCTTATAGTTTTAAAACAGGTCTATTAATAATAGTTTTCTCATTCTTATAAGATTTGTTTTGTTCTCATCTTCAACCGATGAGATCTCACAATCCACTCCTTTGGGGGCCTGGCGTTTTCGCTAACACACCGCCCGGCGTTTTCGCTAACACACCACCCGGTGTCTGGCTCTAGTACTATTTGTAACAGTTTAAGCTCATTACTAGCATATATTGTCCACACTCTCTGCTCTAGTATTATTTGTAACAGTTTAAGTTCACTACTATCATATATTGTCTACACTCTTTAGAAGGAATGTTTTGTTTCCCTCCTTTGTTTCCCTCCTTAACTAACGTGAGATCTCACAATACTTGAGTTAACTAGACATAACTCCAATAGTACGAAACTATCAACTTAAGTGTAGTTTAATTGATATAAACCTTATATGATTATATGTTCGTGTTTTCACGTAACAAACAAGAAAAAAAAAAAAAAAAAAAAAAAAAAAAAGACCCACTTGCGGATAGCTTAAATTGAATTTTTTTTTCTTCGATTCTATTTTCGCATTATCGTCCACCAATTCTAATAAAAACGGTAAATTTTTTAATAAATTTATTAATTTTTATAAAATAAAAAATTTGCACAAAAATAATGTTGACAAATGCACAAATTAACCACACCATTTCAAAACTCATAATTTTGAACAAAAATTTTTGCTTTAATTTTGTGTGTCTCTAAATTTTATTAATTCATATCATATATATGTTTTTATATTCAAACATTTATATGATACTTTGAGTGATAACTCATTAAAAAATTAAAATTAATAGTACTTTTTAAAATTAAAAGATGTAATTTGATAAAATTAAAAATTTAGAATGAAAAGTGATTTAAGGGACAAATTTTCAAATTTTTTTAAACAAGTAATTATAAAGGAAATTAATTTAAAAATGAAATATTAGCCCTAATTATAAAATATTGGACTTCAATCCGAAAATATGAGATTGTTGTAATGTAACAAAATGGAAACCCTAATTTATGAATTGAGACTCGAGAGACCTAAAGGGCTATAAGGAACCAAATCGAACAAAGGTGAAGTGCTGGTGAAAATGGCGAGGAGACGGGCTGCATCAATCTTTGTTCTTTTACATATTGGTCTCTCTTTTCTTAGCTTTTGAGCCAAAATCAACCGCGCTGATCTTCGCTTTCTCTCCCGTTTAATTTGTCTCTCAACGAACTGGCAGCTGATCGTTAACTTGTTGCAGAAGCTGTGGAAGAAGTTTGAATTATTGAAGAAATTTGTTTCGCCATTCTCCCCTTCATTTTTATCCTATTGGGTATTCTCTATCAGCTCCTCATATTAATTTCTTTGTTTTCTTGATGGGGTTTTGGTTATGGATTGCCAATAATGCACGTAACTTGTTCGGATTCATGGCTTCTTCCATTTGTTACTCGCTTTTGATATTTGAAATGTTCGATAGAAGGAATTATGTATTGCCTGCTAACTGTTCGACAAAATGCCTCATAGAGGTTGAATCTGTATGTGTGTTCTTCCGTGATGAATTTAAGCCTTCTCCAGTGTACTCGATGTTTATTTAGTAGTTTAATCCGTTTATTTACTCCTGAGATACTTCATGTGATTTGGGTGCTCATAGGAGTTGAAATCGGGTTCTTTCAGTACAAAAGCGGGGTTGGCTAGTAGAAGGAGGAAAAGATGTTGAAACACTTGCTTGGAAACATGCGGAAACATGCGGTTTGTGCATGTGAAGTAAACAGGGCCAGGCCTTATTTGTTTGTGCCAACAAGTGACTTTCATAAGGGGGAGGTAAGAATTTCTTCCCTTAGTTATCTGTATGTTTGTTTTTAAATGTACATATTATTTTTTCTAATAAGCAAAACCTCCAAAATAAGATACTACACGCAATACATCTTCAAAATCACAATATTTCACTCTTTGCATAATTTACATAATGAGGTAACATAGACTTTCACCAAAAAGGAATTTTACCCAGTAGTAATTTACTGGATTGAATAGTTTTGAAAAGCTTTGGATGGATCACAAGGAGGAGCCATATGAAGCTTGATTGATTCAAAGGTTTCTTCCCATGAGGAGCATTTGTTGTCAAAGATCTTCTTCTAAAACCAAATTCCCTTTGGTACTTGACAATTTTGATCCAAAGAATCCAAGCTTTTCCTTCGCCACCGTGACTGCTTAAGGAACCGTATATGTTACTTCTAGCTTTAGCACTGAAACTAATGGCCTAATCTCTTACAGATAACTTAAGAGATACCTCCCAGAAGCTTTACATAGGAGCTGGGAGTTCATAGAATTTAGGATATGGATACCATATCATCCACTACGAGTTGACCCAATAATCATATAGCGAAGTTGTTATCTTAGATGTTGTAATGGCTAACAAGGGCTTTAGCCTAGTCTTTTTCGGTTTTCTTGTTTCGGTTATTGGTTTCTTGTTTTTGTGAGGAACAGGCTTGTTAGTTAGTTGTCGACTTGTGGCGGATTCTCTTAGTCGTTTTTTATAGCTGTTATTGTAGTTAGTTAGGTTGCTGGACATTATCTCCTATAAACTGGGGGTCTTACCAAAGGTGCAAGGAAAATTTCAGAAAACTAATGAAGATTTCTACGCCTTTGTAACGGAATTACATCTAAGACATCTATGAGGTGTCAACTTCAAACTAGGTAACTAGAATTATAAATATTCTACGAGTTTTCAATATCAACTGTCGAGAGCTTCTGTGAGATCCTACATTGGTTGGGGAGGAGAACGAAACATTCTTTATAAGGGTGTGAGATCCTACATTAGTAGACGAGTGAAAGCCAGGAAAGGAAAGCTCAAAGAGGACAATATATGCTAGCGGCGGACTTGGGCCGTTACAGCTTCACGGTAATCCTTATATAAGTTTTGCCTAGGACACCAACAATGATAGAGAAATCACATATTCAAATTTAATCAATATTTGCATCCCTATATCCTCTTATTGGCTACTCTTTTGACTTCTACATGAATGTCCTCACATGATGTTATCCCAGAAGTTTTGATCACAGATAATCATCATTTTCATACTGCTTAAATGAATCCATCTTTGCATTAGAAAAATTACTTGCCCAGATTTATAAACCTTTGATTACTCTATCACAGGCTCATTATGCACCCAGAAGTTTCTTTGGTGTGGAGGACTTCGTCGACGATGATAATAGTCGGCCATACACATACCAAAAGGGGAAGAAATCCAAAAATCCAAAAAAGCACATATCATTCAAACAACGGACGGTAGCCTACATGGAGCCATTTACACTCGACGTGTTCATCTCGAAGCGGTTTGTTTCAGCATCGCTCACGCACAGGGTGACTTGTAAACAAGTTGCAGTTGCAGGTACGAACTCGAAAGATATCAAAGCTGTTCTTCAGTCTCGTTCGGACATTCCTGCTTGTTTGGCTGTAGGCCGTATTTTATCTGAGAGGGCTAAAGAAGCTGATGTTTATACTGCTAGTTATACTCCTAGAGAGAGAGATAAATTTGAAGGCAAAATAAGAGCTGTGGTTCAGTCTCTTATTGATAATGGGATTGATGTAAAAATCTATCTGGAGTAAACAACCAATTATCCTTTTGAAATAACACTTTGGATTCTTCATTAATGCTCTTCTGAATCTTCTATTTAGGTGTTTTATTATATCAAGGTTTCGATACGGTGTGGTTTGTAGCGTTTGTTTCCGACCATCCAAGGGGAATACTCGAATCCTAACGATGAAAACTTAATAACTTAAAATCCTCGCACTCTTAGCGAAACCTCTCTAGAAATTATTATAGGTGAGATTTACGCGAAATATTTCTAATCGCGCATTATAATCCTATTTTGCCTCTCTAGAGATTAGTACGGGTGAGATTTAGTGCATTATAATCCTATTTTGGTGTTGGGTTTCATTTCGTTACGCGAAATATTTATCCTTATTTTGGTGTCTGTACTTTGGGTTTCATTTTGTTACGTGAAATATTTATAATTGCGCTTTATTTTGGTGTCTATACTTTGAGTTTTATTTCTTTATTTTGTCATTATTCGTTGTAATTCTATTTTGGTGTCTGTACTTTGGGTATTTCTTTATTTTGTCATTATTCGTTGTAATTCTATTTTGGTGTCTGTACTTTGGGTTTTATTTCGTTTTTGTCTGTGTCTTAAATTTAGTAATTTAATTTTTTAAAAAAATTTATTTAATAATAATATTATTTTCATAACATTAAATGACACTATGTGGATGTATTTTTCAAAAGTTATAAACAAAAGATATTTTAATCAATATTTTATAAAATTTTAAGAAAATATTTTGTAAATAAATTATTAAAATAAGGTAATAAGGTAAAATATATTGAATTTTAAAAATTATCTAATAATTTTACAAAATTCCAATTTTTTTATCTAATAAATTTCTAAATTTTATAATTTTGTATCGGTTAAATCCTCAATCTATTTTACATTTTTTAAAATTTATAAATGACTATTTAATAGATAAATTGTTTTTTAATATTTATAAATTTTTTATTAATGACGTAATTAATATTAAACATAAAGAGATATAGAGATATATTAGGTTTTTAAAAGTTGGAAGAATATAATAATTCCCTCTTTTCTTTTCTCCGACAGATTTAGTTGCATTGAAAAGCAATCGACGGAACACGAAATCCCCATCTCTCTTCATCGTTCATCGTTTCCAGATTATCGGTTCTCTTCTCAGATCGCTCTCTATTTTCGTCGGCTTCCCAGGTACTCGCTAGCGTCTCTTATCTCTATCTGCGAGTTTTTGTTGATCTTTGTTAGCTTGCCGAGAGAGAGAGAGAGAGAGAGTGGGGGTAATGAGATGGAGCTGGAATTGCCTGATGTTTGGTGTTTTCGTTGCGGGAAATGGGAGTTGTATGTTTGGTGTTTTTGGCTTGGTTCTTTGCACGTAACTTCTGGTTCAGAATTTAGGGTTTTGTAATTGTATATATATTTGTTTATGCCAGGGCTTTGTAATTTGGATTAGAGCAAGCTATGGTTGCTCGATAAGTTAGGTCGATTACTTGTAGTTACATATATATTGGGTTCATTTGGCTCGAGAAGAGTATTGTGGTTTTTCTGGGTATTTAGGGCATTAGATTCTAGGCGTGGAGCCTGGCAGCAGTTGTTTGAAAATTTTTATAAGTTTTTTCCTCTTCTGATTGTCTTTTATTCTTCATTTTTAGCAATTGGAGTTCTTTTCTCTATTTGTAATTTTTATATTGTTTTGTTTTTTATGGTCTATTTTCCTCTAGAATGAAGCCTTCTTCTTCATGTGTGAACATTTATCTGCTGTCTCTACTGTAAAGATATAGCTTCCAAAAATTTTCTTCCTTTGATAGAAGTGGACTAGGAACCATCAATGGTGAAAGAAAGTACTTCTCTTAGTATTTCCACCGAAATATTCCATGATTTTTCTATTAAGAGACAAAAGAAAGCTCACCTTGACAGAGCGACTGTTGGAATCCAAACAACTGCTAGTCTCGTTAGTTCTTCTATTAGCAACCCCCTCTTCGGAAATCTCTTGAAACACCTGAAGCAACCTTTTAGAATATATATATAAAAGGCAAGGCGGTACTATGAGAATGAATTGGACTAAAAGTTGTTAAACCTGGAAATTTTAGGCATACACTATATTAGGAATAAAAAAAAAAAAAAAAAAAGAGAAAGAAGTCTACAGCTTGTTTGGGGAATACTGTTATTTATGTTGATAGTATGGATATGGCTGATTTTAAGTACTGTTTTTAATTTTGCTTATGGAGGAATCTGTTGGGAGGAGCCAAAGGTAGATTTTCTAAAGCTTGAGATGCACTAAAGTGCAGTAGTCCTATAGGGCTGTGCAGTGCATGCTTCTTTTTTAGTTTATTATTTATTATTCTTTTAAAACTTTTTTTTGGCAAGCATGTTGTGTTTAAGTTACACTAAATATATTTGTAGATGTACATATACATAATAGTAAACATCCAATGAGGGTTATTGTTTAGCTGCTATGCAGATACACTGCTATTTCTATGTATAAAAAAAATACATTAACGCAGAGCCTTGGGGGAAGAATTTTACTGGGAAAATTGGAATTATTGGAAATTTGCAGCAAGGGTTATCGTATGGCTGTTATGGAAGAAGCATAATCAAAGAAGCTTTTAAAACAGGATATCTTCGTTGGATAGACTTTGGGACTATGTAAAGCATACAACTATTTGGTGGTGCTCAAACCACACAAAATTCTTTTTTAGCCTCCTCAAGATAACAAATTATTGGCAGTCCTTGATTGCCTGGTTTCTTTCTAGGTGTGGTCATCTACTCCTTGGCCCGTAGGATGCACGCTAAAAATAACAATAATAAAAATTCAAGGTATATCAAAGAAGCAGCACGAAGAACTTAGAAATGCAAAGAAGAACCGCAAATGAGTATTGTCACAAACCCTTGTTGCATTGTTTAAGTACTGCTGCCATTGGGAATTTACGTTCGTTAGGGGATTGAAAAAATAAATACTAGGTTTTTGCTTAGTATTCTTTTTTTCCTAAAAGAAAAATAAAAATTATAGAGAAGCTTTTGAGACGTGCACCTTTGCTAGGCCTCAAGAACCAGCACCTCTCCCTCTAACCATAGGTAAGGCGCACACCTCCCTAATGCAAAGAATTGAAGAAGAAATGAAAAGAAAAAAATGTGAAGGAGATAGAGAGAAGAGGTCTATAGTGAATGGGTATCGCTTCAAACCCTTGTTGTGTTTAAGTACGGCCAAGGGGGGATTGGATAAAACGCAAGGGTTTTGTATTTCGGGATATTTATTATAATAAAATAGAAGTAATTAAGAAGCCATTTGAGGTTAGGGCCTCAAGAGAACACAGCTCCCTGATGCCAAGATCTAGAGAAGAAATGAGAAGAAATAATGTAAAGGAGATGGAGGAGAGGTCTACCGTGAATGGGTATTGCCACAAGCCCTTGTTGTGTTGTATAAGTATGACTACCAATGGGTATCACACCCGTAAGGGGATTATGGGCATGAAAAAAATAAAAGCAAGGATTTTTGCATATAGGGATATTTTTCTTTAAAAAAAAAGGTTAAATGTAACCGCCCAAGCCCACCGCTAGCAGATATTGTCCTCTTTGGGCTTTCCCTCAAGGTTTTAAAATGCGTCTGCTAGGGAGAGGTTTCCACACCCTTATAAGCAATGCTTCGTTTCCCTTTCCAACCGATATGGGATCTCACAATCTAGCCCCTTGGGGGCCCAGCGTCCTCTCTGGCACACCGCCCGATGTCTGGCTCTGATACCATCTATGACAGCCCAAGTCCACTGCTAGCGGATATTGTCCTCTTTGAGCTTTCCCTTCTAGGCTTCCCCGCAAGGTTTTAAAACATGTCTACTATGGAGAGGGTCTAGCCCTACTCCGACCAGTGCCTTGCACCGTTCGGTGACTAGCTCTGATACCATTTGTAATAGCCCAAGCCCACCACTAGCAGATATTGTCCTCTTTGGGTTTCCCTTTAAGGTTTTAAAAAGTGTCTACTAGGGAGAGGTTTCTAGACCCTTATAAGCAATGCTTCATTCTCCTCTCCAACCGATGTGGGATCTGTCAAATGTGTCAGGGGTCCGAATAACTATGTCCTATCTCCATAGTAGAACGTGTTTTAAAACCTTGAGGGGAAGTCCAAATGGCATAACTCAAAGAGGACCATATCCGCTAGCGGTGGGCTTGGGCTGTTACATTAAAATAATTCGGAAATGCCAAGGCGCTAATGTTACGCCTCTTGAAGTACATGCCGCAAGGGAGCTTTTAAAGAGATAAAAGTTTATAACGCTGAAAGAGGCCTTCGATAAGTCGGCTAAATTTGGAAATGCCATTTATCTCATACTACTCTTTTGATGCATAAATCAATGGTTTAGAAAGAAAAAAAAAAAAAAAAAAGTTCTCATATTGAGTTCAAAAAGTGCCATGTCTAAAAAAAAACTTATTGGCATCGAGCGTAAGGGAATACTAGATGTTTGGTAATTTCTCGTCTGACGAGAATAAAAGATCCCATTGAAGCGGCTAATTGCACATCTGGTAGCACAAATTGCATAGTACTGGCCAAAGAGTGTTCAATACTCATTATATTTGGTGATTTATCTGCATGACTGCACCCTTGATTTGTATTGAAGACTCCTTCCACTTGATTTTTGCATCTATCTTTTACTTCCTTTGATGAGAGAGTTTGAAAAAGGAATACGATGTGTAGCAATTTTGACTCTGGCATTATGTAAATGTGAGTAGATCATGAAACAAGATTCAAATATGGAAGCTGATTCTGCTCTGCCTGAATCTGAGGAGAAGGAAGTTGGTAGATCTGATGTACAGAAAACTGAGGGAAATGTTGAAGAGCTCTCAACAGAACATGAAGGTAAGAAGAAAGAAGCCGCATCTTCGGCAGTGCAAGAAGATAGCAAAATGAAAGAAGACTTTCCTGCAGAACAAGTAGATGACATGAAAGAAGCTGTGACTGAAGTTGGGAACACGACTGAAGCTGAGAAGTCTGCTGAAAAGTGCATTGGAGAAGGGTCGCATAAAAAGAAAACTGTAAAACATTTGAAGGTAAAACGAAAAATTATAAAGAAATCCCCAGCTAGCGGTATGTTGAAGAAAAAAAAGGTACAGGCTGAGCAGGAAGACGACAAAAAGGAAAAAGAGGTTCCTGTAGCTCAAGAAGTGGGAGAAACTCTTGAAGCTCAGAATCCCACTGAAAATTCCAGCAAACCAGCGTCAAAGATGAAGAATAATAAAGATTTGAAGGTGAAAAGGAAAATTCTAAAGAAATCTCCAGGCAGCAGTCAACAGACTTGTAAGCTTCAGAGTAGTCCTAAGGTTCAAGTCAGAAAGAAACTGGAGAATAATAAGAGTTTGTTGCAGGTAAATGGGGAAGGTAGTGAAAAAAAGGTCGAAGATATCGAGAAGCCTAACCAAAAGGAAAATATTAATAGAAGTATCTCGAAAGAGGAGCGTATGGAAAAGGGTGAAGAGACTTTTGCTAGGCATAAACGTAATTCTGAGCTTAAAAATAGAATAAAAGAAGGGAAGAATACAGGGAAGGCTGGTTCTTCAGATAAGAGCATAAAAAATCAGAAAAGGAAAGAAAAGGATAGAGCGCAAAAAAGTCGAAGAGATGATAAAAACAAAGAAAATCTTGGTGGATTGATTTTCATGTGCAGTGCAAAAACAAAGCCAGATTGTTTTCACTACAACTTAATGGGTGTTTCTGCTGGCAAACTGGATGTTGTCTTGGCAATCAAACCTGGATTGAAGCTTTTTCTCTATGATTTTGATCTCAAGCTTCTATATGGAATTTATGAAGCATCCTCTTCCGGTGGCATGAAACTTGAGCCAAAGGCTTTTAATGGGGCATTCCCTGCTCAGGTTCAAGTTTTGTTGTTAGCTATAATAAACTACTCCCGAAACTCTTCTTTTCATCTGCTTGGGATAATTTCTCAATTACAAAATTGAAATTTCAGGTGCGGTTCAAGGTTTACAAGGATTGTTTTCCACTACCTGAGAACATTTTCAAGAAGGCTATCCAAGAGAATTATTATGAGAAGCACAAGTTCAAAGCTGAACTCTCTGTTAAACAGGTGGATGTGTCAGGTTTCTTCTGCTAGCTTGGGTTTTCAAAAGCACTCTTAAATTTATTTTTCCCTGTGATGACATTGTAGGATTTCATCTTTCAGGTTAGGAAGCTCTCAGATCTTTTCCGACCAGTTGGACTCCACTCGAGTTCTGCTCCTGTTCGGTCTAGGGATAGAAATGTTCATGGGGAAGTTAAAGACATTCGGTTTAGTAACTCTAAGTCCAAGGGTGGTGATACCAGGAAATACCATTTGTCATCTCATGGAAGGGATCGACACCGAGAAGAGGCACCTAGACATAGAGAGGAAGTTCCTCGTGATTTTTACCCAAACGAAAAGGACTATCGAACTTATGATCTCCGGGAAGAGAGAAGAAATTTAGATCCTGTGCCTCGGCCTTCTTTAGAAACATACCACAGAGATCATGATAGGGACTATCAAGTTAGACATCTAGAGCTCAGATACAGGGATGATGTCTCTGCACACGCACAGAGGGAAATAGTTCGCAAGGATCATGTATACTTTAATGGAAAAGATTATCCAGTTTACAGTATTGATTCTAGACCTCAAATATCACCTCCTAGATCAATATCTGCTAGTGGTTCAGAACGCAATGCCTATGATTTGATTTACACTCGTCAATATGGCCTTCCTTCAACCAATCCATATCTGCCTCCTTCAACCAATCCATATCTGCAACCTTCAACCGATCCATACCTGCCTCTTTCAACCGATCCATACCTGCTTCCTTCAATGACGGACAAACCAGCCGCCCCTCCAACTTATTCAAGAAGTTATGTTACTGGTATTGAGCCCATGAGACATGCCATTGGTGCTCCATCACATTACAATGAGATGCATCTTGACAATGTGGGAAGTGATATGATGCCGGTATCATCGCGGTACTCATTTCCAGGTCCATCGTTCTCGTATCGCTAACCGTAGTATCCATTCTTAAGGTTCGTCTGGAATTCCATGTAGCACAGGAACTTCGTTTGAGAATCAAATTATTGTCTCAGACTCACTGTGCAGTTGGAGTTTATCTTACCTTATTGGTAATGATGGGAAAGTGGGTTTTGGCTGTTATTGGATCGTCGGTGAGTGCTTACTTGGAAGATTGCTCTATGAACTGGCGATCTTAATCGTTGTTGCACCTCTTTCCGACGCGTTGTTAAGTTGTAACAATATGGATGAAGACAGAATTTGAGAATGGTTACAATTAGATTTGATGAAAATCTTGAATCGGTTAAAAATGTCTATATCGACGATGTTATTTACGTGGCACAATCGTTTTCACCAGTTAAATTTCTATAAACACTAGCTAGTTACGTAAATTTTATAGGTTTCTAATGCTACTTAGATAAGTGATTATTCGTCGGATTCAAATTTCGTTCCATAAATGTCAAATTTAGTCCCTTATTTTTTGAAGTGTTCATTTTGGTCTAAGGTTCTGAAATTTCAATACAAATTTTCTTCAGTTTGCCCTAAATCTAGATCTTCATGCTAGGAATTATCAATTGTCTCTTAAAGGATAGAAAGTTATACATCTGAGGTGAGGCTTGGAGACATGGGGAGAAAACTTCTCATGATTTGAACCTTGAGACATCATATGTTCCCTCTTTATTTCTTTTTCGAGTTTCTTTTTCGAGTTTTAACATGTCGAGAGAAAAAAAATGTTCACTCAAAACAAATTTTCGAGAGATCATTGAACTACTACATCATCATTTTATTTTGGAGTATTTTCAAATATATTTATGATTTATTAGTAGTACGTAAATTTCCCTCATATAATTTTCCAACCATTCAAAGGGTTTTAATGAAAAAGAAATTAGAATGAAAATGTGCCGGTTGAATGTTGAAAATTTCTTATCTGATTTTAACACTATGATCTTATGAAAATCGCAGACGAGAAGAGATCACGGAGAAAAATGAAGATCGAAGAATGAGAATGGAAAAACTCCCTGTCAAATGGTACGAAATTTGATGATAGAAAATGAGATCGAAGTAATGATTAGAATTTAGACGACAAAAAAACGAAGAAGAAGAAGAAAAAAAAAGAAAAAAAAAAGAGGCTATTGATTGAAATTCAGAAGTTTTTATAGGGTTAATAGTGGATTCGAGATGAATCAAATGTAATTTTGTCAAATGTGCTTTCTTATTAAACCATGGCCTCAGCTTTAGGGCCCTATCCCAACATAAACAGCAGAAACAGCAGCCAAAATTGCTGTTGCTGCAGTCACTCTGGTGAAGAAGCTCGCCTTCTTCCGTTCCTCGGCTTGTTCGGTCTTGAGTTGTCGCTTCATTTCTTCCACCATTTTCCCCTTGTTTGCCACGGAATCCCGTTCCCCGACCAAGATCTCAATCCGCTTCTCCATCTCCTTCTTTACTTTGAGTGAATCCTCTTGTGAAATCTTTGATTCAATCCCTAAACTCTTTCCTCTCTAATGTAGCTTCCACTAAAGCATCTCGAAGACGACCTATTTCAGACAGTAATGTTTCATTCCTCACTTTCTCGACGTTACTCATATCAGTCAAAGAAGCTGTATCTTCTTTTAATTTACTCGATTCCCTTTACAGGTTTTCAATGATATTCTCCGTCTCTGTCTTCGCCTCCTCCATTTGAGCTTCATCCATGCACTTGATTCAAGCTCACCTCAGGTGAAATCGTTTGTTGGGTTAAGATCTCCATGGCTTTCTTCTTCTCCTGATCTTGTTCTTGCATTTCCCCCCTTAAATCCCTAATCTCTTCCTCAACCTTCAAAACAAGTTCATTAATCTCAGCCTTCAATCCATCCATTTCCACCAGTTGAATCTGCACATAAACACAAATCAAATCCCTCTCCAATTCCAACACATAAACCTCATCCCAAGCATCTCTCAACTCCTCGCCCATTACCTCTTCCTTCTCGGCCACATTTCGGTTCAAGTCGAGTTCCAATGCCATTTTACTAAGAACCAGAGCGCCGACCTCCATTGCTGTGAGAAGTACCACTCTTATAAAAAAATGTTTCGTTTCTTTGCTCAACCAATATAGGATCTTACAATTCACCTTCCTTTAGGAGCTCAGCGTCTTCGCTGGAACATCGCCTGACTCTGATACCATTTATAACAATCCAATCCCATTGCTAGCAGATATTGTCTACTTTGACCCATTATTTATCGCCGTTAACCTCACAGTTTTAGAACGTGTCTTTTAAGAAGAGATTTTCACTCTTACAAAAATGTTGCATTCCACCTCCAACAAACGCAGAATCTCCCAATATAAATCGTCCATTAATTATTCATTAAAAATAAATTTGATAAAACTTTAAAGTTTCAAATCTCCGTCATAACAAAAGTAGTGTTCGTGAGCATAACTTTCAAAAACAAAAAACCAAATGATTATCTAACTGTAGCTGCACAACAAGACAACCGAGCTAGCAAAAGACTAGTTGGTCGGAATTTCCCGAGCTCGAAATCTCGACCCAAAATTAGTTAGCATAAACAAAAGTCGAAACTTCACCTTTCATTGAAACAGCTTAATGTTTGTTAATGTGTATTGAGAAACAGTGCAGCAGCAGCACAAATACAAGGCCTAAGGTGCTGTTTGGCAATTGATCCACTAAATTAGAGTAACTCTGTTAACTAAACTCTGTTAACTTAACACTAACACATTGCTTTTGCAGCTTCTTTCTTTAGGTGAATACTCCCAACTTCACTTTCAACACCCCAAAGCAAGCTGCCTGTGTTTCTTAAGATCGCTTAGGTACCTCGTCTTGTTGTATTCTTGAGCGTCCAACAGCTCTTCCGAGTACGTTCGTTGCAGCGACACCCTCGTGTTCTTTTCACACTCCGCTACGTATTTGTCGCCTCGTAGCAGGATGACAACCTGCAATAAACCACAGTGTTCTATTACATGTTATGCAAAGAGACGACGCATACTGTAGTTTTTTCCTACTTGCCTGACTCATTCGAGGTCGGAGAATAGGAGACTGCTCAATGCATAGAGACGCAGTCAAAATCACACGTTCGACCTCTTCGAGGTCGTAGCTTTTAATGAGAGCGGGATCAATGACCTCCTCAGGATTGTTGGTATCTAGGAGAGGCTTTGCCTAAAATAAAGAAGATTCAAACAGTGATTAAAGGTATATATAATGAACTACTCGAGTTTGTTTAAGCGTTGTTATTACCCAAAGGACGAGGCTTTGACACAGTTCGTCTAAAGCTCGACGACCAGTTAGGAGCTCTAGAAGTAGAACTCCGAACGAGTAAACGTCAGTTTTCTCGTCAACGATCCCATGCATGAAATATTCAGGAGCGAAGTATCTACATTTCGAGATGCGAAAGTTAACTAAAGAAAAACAGTAACATCGAGGATGAAAACGTATGTATGCATACTACTGACCCAAATGTGCCTTCGAATTTCGACACGCTGTAGTGAGTCCACTGTTTGGGTAGCCATTTTGCAAGGCCGAAATCACAAATCTGCATTCATTTGAGAATAGAGTGTTCATTGTCGTTTTCCCGTAAATCGAAGATTATGTTCGACGAAGATACAAAGGGCTAATATCTCTTTTCGAAGGTGTTTTTTCGTGTGTGAGCACGTAAACTTTGATAATTAACTAGAAATTTAGAACATGATAGCTACCTGAGGTTCGAAATCTTCTGTAAGTAGAATGTTATCGGCCTTGATATCTCGATGAATGATACGCCTCTGACAATAATCATGGAGATACAGCAGACCGTCGGCCGTACCAAGAGCAATCTTGTATCGTTTACGCCAATCAAGTTTGCTCGCATTCGGACCTGAAGAATGGTGAGTAAGAATTCTGAAAGCCAAAGAACAGTTAATTCAACAAGGTTTAAGGAATCACCATGGAGAAAAGATCCTAAACTTCCATTTGGAGATAATTTGAAAACGAGGTGCATGCCTCGGTCGATGCAACAACCGATCAGTTTAGCAGTGTTCGGATGATCGATATGAGCTATGATACCAAGCTCGGATAAGAAACAAGCAGTTCTCTCATCAGGCGCTCCTCTATTCAGCTTCTTCACTGCTATCAGCTGCCCGTTTTGTAAACGACCCTTGTAAACCTCGGCGTAACCACCTTTTCCGATCAAATTCGCTACAAAAAAAGAACAACAATCAGCAATGTCGACACCAAAGTTAAGAGTAACGATCATATGGAATACGAATAGCAACCGACCCTGGCTAAATTTGTTAGTGGCAGTTTGAAGCTCCGAGAACGTGAAGTTTCCCAACGAGGACTTGAACTTGTACAAGTCGCTTAGCCCCGGGTTATCTTGCTCGCTTCTGTTCCCTCTTCTTGATATCTTCAGCACCCCAAGGGGCGGAAAAGAGGCTAGACGTCTAAACGAGCGTTTCTTCCATGATTTGAAGAACTTTTTCCAGTGAGAAAGTGATTGTGAACATTGAACCTCTGATTCGGGGTAACTGTCATGTGAAGACTCGTGATCGAATTCCGAACTCTGTAAACTGGCTTCCAAAACTCCTCTAGGAGACAATGCATCACGTTGCTCACTTTCGAGGTCGAAACATCTCAAGTCTAAACAAAACACAGCTACAACTCATCAGCCTAAACAATGTCACCAAAGAAGCACGCAAAACTCGAAAACAAACCGATATTCAAACCTCGAGCCGAAGCCGATGGAAGCATGTTACTCCGCATCTTATATTTCCCGAAAGTAGCCATGTAAAGTGGAGATCTTTTTGCTTCTTCATCCAAACATCCACCATTCTCCCTATAAAACAACATAGAAACTCTACAGATCTTAACATACAAACAAGAGCGATTCTTCTACTTATTTCGTCGAATCCGACCCAACCCGAAACCCGACATAAACTCTACAAGATATCAAGGATTTTCATCGAAGGCTCGAACCCAGAACCTTCATGAATTCCTCCTCCAAACATCCCAAAGAACAGTGATTATGATTATGAACACAAGAGTTTAGTATTGGTTTTGTGTTCTTTAAATTCAGCTACTACAAGATTATACGTCATGATACTCAATTTCATATCTCAGTTCATCCGACAAAACATTTCTGAGTTCACGCAGCCAATTTTCTTGTCCCCCTTGTCCAAAAAGGAGAGGAAAAAGGGGGGAAAGTTGAAGAAATCTCAAGAAACCCAAAAGAACCAAACAAAAACAGGACAAAAAGAAGCCAGATATTCACAGAATCTCCTTTTCCACAGCACATGAATCCAAAAAGACAAGCAAATTTCCACTAGAAATGACCAAACAACAAACACCCAGATACCAAAATCCCTTAAAAGTTGTACCCCTCAATAGCACATGCAAGACCCCCAAATCTTCAAAACAGAGCATCATAAAACAAGGCGAAAACGAAAAAGACATACCATGAAGAAGCACAAGCTTTACGGATGGTATCATTCTCCATGGCGAAAACCCACAAAACAGAGAGAAAAACAGAGGAAAAAGAACAGAGAAGGAAGGTCAAGCTAGAGGATACCCTTCACCATTAGAGAAGGGTATTTAAGTTTTGGAGTAAGACAGCAACAAAAACAGGAAGAAATGGAAGCTATGAAAGAATGAACAGATTTTCATGGTGGGTTAAGGGAATGAAAGCGATCAAGAGAGCTAAAAATGGAGAATAGATTTGATCAAGAAATGGGTTGTTCTATGTTGAAGAGAAGGAGGTATGAGGACATGGGGTGCGCGAGTTTCGGCCATGGAGGTCTCAGGAATGGTGAAATGGCGTATTTAAGCGATTTCTTCTCTCAAGCCTTCAAAAAGGCAGCAGAGGAGAGAGAGAAGGAATGACAGAGCAGAGAGAAACAAATATCAAATCAGCGTTTTTTTTTTTTTTTTTTTTTCTCGCAATTATCCAAATTAAGTGCAGGTAAGATTTTTCTATTTATTGAAAATAATATTTAAATTAATTAATTAATTAATGTGAAGATAAAAACTTAATTAAGTTGATGATTTATTCCTCTCAACTAAGTGAAAGTCCGAACTGACCGACGTTGAAGAATCAGTGAATGAATTGTGGTTGGAGTAAAACGTCACTCGAACCTAGAGCTACCTAGTTCTCCTCTAAATGCTGCTAGACATCTAGGAGTAAAGCACTGTTTCGGTGCGGGCTGTAAAAGTGGTACCAAATCGAGGCAAATTCTGAATACTAGATATGATCTCAAAATAAATAAAGATAATCTATGAGATATCGATAAATAATTTTCATTCACAAGTTGAAAATAAAAATTTAAATATATGCCCAAAAAAAAGGAGTTTAAATTTTAGGAGTATATTTTTATTAATTTAGAATTTTATAAATTGTACCCATAGTTTTGGTGAATTAAATATATGCCCAAAAAAAAGAGTAACTGAGGGTAAGACACCAGAAAACAATAAATTGGTAATTAATTGGAAAGTAGTTCCTTGAGTAATGACTGATGATGTCATTAATTAATTTCATTTCATGTTTACCAATAAAGATAATTGATTAAATAACTCTTAAAAACCTTTAATTTAATTTATAAAAAATGATGGGTTAATTCAAATAATTAATATCAAACAATAAACTAAATAAACATTTTTTTTTTATTTTTTGGAAAATAAACCCAATTTTAATTTTGAAGAGTGTAGGGCATGGTTTGTAAAATCCATGAAGTTGAAGGACTTTAAGGAAAATAATTTAGTCTTAATATTCCCAACTTGAGAAAAACAAATGGAGTGTGCATAATGTTGTTTTGTCTCCAAAGTAGAGACCATACCATATGATGATAAAATAATAATAAAAATAATATTTTTATAAGGAGAAAAACATGACGTTCGAGCAAAAATCAGATGTATTAATGAAACTAGATCGAGCATAAACTCTCATGGCTTTGCTTTAGGCTTTCCCCAAAGGCCTCCCTAAATTAGCCAATGTGGGACTTTCATGATCTCACAGGAGATAGGAACCAAACATTCCTTATAAGGGTGTGGAAACCTCTCATTGCCCGACACGTTTTAAAACTTTAAGAAGGAAAAACCCATAAAATGATAATATCTGATAGCGGTGAGCTTGGACTGTAACAACTGTCTATCTTTTTAGTAGTTCAATCGTAAGAGGTCTGAATTCCGAGCATCATATATCGAATTTATTTATTTTGGATGATGTTTTTAAATTTTATACTCGTTTTAACTAAAACCCGAATCATCAACTAAGCCACAATTAAACTATATATATATATATATATAAAAAAAGGCAATATAAAAAAAAAATGTAAATGTGAATAAATGGGATGGAGCAGGTTTGCCGGTTGCTGCAGTTACATGGTTCATAATGGAGAGAGGCAAAAAAGGAAGGGCGTTTTGGATAATTCCAATATAATTTTGGATTTATTATATGTATCCAAAAAGTGGATGATTTTGCTGCCTTTTTTGGACTTCCAATTCAAAAAATTAAATGGAATATTCACTATAATTAATTCTATATTCATTCATTCATAAATAAATAAATAAATAAATAAATGAGTCTAGTTTCATTCTCTTTTCCCAATGATTTGAATTTTGCTACACTTTTTTTTTTTTTTTTTTTTTTTTTTTTTTTTGTGTTGAATTATTGTTTGCGGATGACTATTCTATGATTGTGTTGATTTCGATTTTTTTAATCACGAACGAGTGGCGTATTGGGATTTTAATTTTTTATGGACGGTATAGATTGATTACAGTTTGTCGGGTGAGTCGATCATGTTCGAGTGCGGTTAATTAGGGCAACTTTAGTTCGCTTTTTTGACAAATGTGTGAGTAGTAGTACATCTCGGGAACGGAGTTGTTACATTTATAACTTTTTATGGAAACTATAAATCGATTAGATTTTGTCGGGCAAATCATCATTGATCGATCGAGTGTAATTAGAGTTGGGTGATTGGAGCACCGAGAATGGAAACGACAAATTGATTAGATCTTGTCGGTCGAGTCATCATTAACAGATCTTGTGACGTAATCAAAGCAGTTTTGTTTCTTTTTGACGCAAGTGTGAATACTGAGATTAAAATACTGACGCACGCAGTTAGATTTGAACTTTTCATAGAAATAATAAATTGATTTCTGCTAACGGTCGTTACCGTCTCCATATCGTAATCTCTTATGCGGAAATAAGCATTTAAAAATATTTTCGTAAAACAATGTCATGGATTTACATATTTTCGAAAAGTTTTTAAAGCAATGTAACGAAATATTAAATAAAACGAAGTAAATATTAAAATTGAAAAAAATGCTCTATACTAACTTATGATCTAAAAATTTAAATACAATTATCCTATACATATGTTATGGTCTTTACTTGCGATGTCATCGTCAGCTATTTGTGTCTTGTCTTTTCCTGAAAAATAGAAGTAGCACACGACTTGAGTATTTTAAGAAATACTCAATAGGTGACTCTAGTGTTGGAGGTCACCTCTATGATAGTTTTAAACGATAGGGGTCTCTAATCATGAATTGCATGTGTTTACATTTCTTGGCCCCAATAGATTGTGAAATCTCACATCAATTGGAGAGAGGAACGAGTGCTAACGAGGACGCTGGATCCCAAAGGGGAATGAGTTGTGAGATCCCACATCGGTTAGAGTGGAAAAAGAGTGCTAGCGAGGATGTTGGGCCCCGAAAGCGGATGGATTATGAGATCCCATATCAGTTGGAGAGAGGATCGAAACATTTTTTTTTTTATATAACGGTGTGGAAACCTCTCCCTAATAGACACGTTTTAAAAGTCTTGAGGGAAAACCGGAAAGGGAAAACCCCAAGAGAACTATTGTGTGCAAAATAAACTCGTCTTGAGAGGGAACAATGGACTACATAAGTAGATTACAAAGGAACTGTTTGTATGTAGAACGTAACTCGCCTTAAGAGGAGACAAAGGACTACATAAGTAGATGACATAAGCGACTGCTACGGTGTGTAAGACACAACCAAACTTGAGAGGGGACGAGAGATTACACAAGTAGATGACATAATTAGATAACATAAGAAACCACTACTGTGTGTAGAATAAACTCACCTTAAGAGGGGACGAGAGACTACATAAGTACTTACTTGAGAAGATACTATTGTGTCTAGAATAAATCCGCTCTAAGAGGCCAAAAGGGACTACATAAGTACTTACTTGAGAAGATACTACTTGAGAAGATACTATTGTGTCTAGAATATATTAACCGCATATATTCTGACGTTGATACAAGAACTTTTGCGTCGATCATCGTAACATATGTTAAATGAAATTATGGCCTGCTCTTGATCTGATTGCTTTTCTATTTCGTCCACTTTGAACATAGCATAGGTAGTCAAAGTTCTTTCCATGTTGAAATAGTATCGAAACCTAACCCTCATTAGATTTGATATAGCTCGATACCTGGACCATTTTGATATTTTCCCATTCATTAGAATGAAATGTCTATAAATATATGTAATGACCTATAAAACATAATAACAACATAAACTTGGAGAAGAACTGAAATGAGAATGGATGAACCTGCTTGATCTTGACCGGAGTTCTACTCAACGATCCACAACCAGTGGCATCCATTTCTTGGAAACGCGGAGGAAAGTTTTGAATTTCTTGACTAGTGATTCCATAACGACATAAACTTATGGAGAAATGAAGGTGGACTCGAGGATTTGTCTTCGGACAACATTAGATTACAAAATTTGTTCTCCTTCAAGGTCTAACACAGCAAGCTCACTAAGGTATCTAATTGATGAAGGTAGCTCCTTTATGGCCGTCAAATCCAAATCCAAAAACTTTTCAGATTTCATGTTTTCAACAATTTATGGAAACTTTTCGGGCTTAGAACATCCCGATAGTTTTAAATATACAATGGACTTTAACGTGAGATAGCTTGGAAGCTTTTTAAGTGAAGTGCATTTTGTAAGGTCTAAGAAGACTATCTAAACCTCTAATAGACTTGAGAATCACTCTTAAATTTGTGTAGTTACCAAGATATAATTTTTTAAGGTTCAAAATTTTAAGAGACTTCAACACGAGATAACTTGGAAGCTTTTTAAGGTTCGAACAATGATCAAGGTCTTAGGTAACAAGCATACCAAGAGAAACAACTTGGTAGAACCCACGATAAGTTGTAGCATGTTCGGGAAGGTCTAAGTAACGACTTGGTGAATGACTTTTCTTAAAAACATACCAACTTAAAAATTTGAAGTGCGTAGTTGTCAAAATAGTGGACAAACTAAATTGTATCGGGAGACAAAATGAATCTTTTTAAGATTAGGAATATATAACTAGTTCTGAGATCTCATCCACACAAGTCGGCAGGAGTAGATAAAGCTTCCCTCCAAATTTGGATTTTTGTGTTGAACTTAGCTTGATGTGTGACTAATACTTCTCCAAAACTTTCGGTTTATTTGTGTATATTCGATGGATCCACCTTACAGAAAATTGACCAAACTATTCGGTCTTTAGATTTCTTACATTCAATTATTTTCACCATTCATCTAATCACCGGGAAGAAGATGCATAATTTTAAGAGAATATAATAATAGAAATCAAAGCTTTCTCTATCGATCGAAAAAGAGATTTAGAAATTTGCTCACCCCAGCTGAGTTTATCGTCTATGAAGACGTTGACTCATTTTTGTCGCAAGGCGATGTCAAGATGACGGATGAATTTGGATCGAGTATCCTCTCCTCTAAAACACATCATAACTCAACTTGAGATTTGGAGAAAAAGCTGATGATCCTGCCATAGCAGTAGAAGAACAGATCAATAAGTAGAGAAACACTTGGATGTAGAGAGTTTTTATTGAAAGTATAAGGAAATTTTTTAGATACAGATCGAAATGTCGACTCACTCTTATTTTGTTTTTTCTTCTTAAATGAGGTTTTAAAGAGTTTGTTTGCTTGTTCTTAGCTCATCCATAAGAGCTTCTCTCCAATAGGGAATCATAAAAATTTGTTTATGAGAATGAATTATATGCTTTTTTAAGGCATATATGATTTAGTTACATAGGTGTATTTAAATGGATTTTTGATTCAACTGTAATTATAAATAATTTTTGAATGATCGATTTGCATGAATTAATTATATTTATAAGCATCGTTAGACGAACTCGACTCTCTACGATGGTATGATATTGTCCACTTTGAGCATAAGCTCTCATGGCTTTACTTTGGGTTTCCCGAGAAGGCCTCAAACCAACGGAGGGAGTATTCCTTGATTATAAACCCATGATCATTTCCTAAATTAGCCGATGTGGAACTTTCATCATCCATTTTTTTTTATTATTTTTTTTTTTTGATTTCGGTTCCGTTACATCTTCATTAGAGAAAATTCCTGACTTTTTTTCAAGAATTGTATCTTAGCCACGGCACAAGTTTAAGAACAATTCCTACATCAGGTATTTTTCTTGGTAAGCTTGTTATCTTAGACCTTAATCACTGTTCGAACCTTAAAAAGCTTCCATGTTATCTCATGTTGAAGTCTCTTAAAGTTTAGAAGCTCTCTTATTGCAATAAGCTTGAGGAACTTCCCAACTTCTATGCAGTATCAAGCCTTGAAAAATTGTATCTCAATAATTGCACTAATTTAAGCGTCATGAGTCCATTAGATTTTTAAATAGTCTTGTTAGATTGGACCTTCGAGGATGTTAGGTTATGGAGCCGGCTGTTTATAGCTTAGTCAACCGTTATACATATTTGGTAAATGACATATAAAGTAAAATGTCATAAGCTACAGTAAAAAGCTATATCGGGTAAAGCTATATATGGTAAATAGTTATATATAGTAGATGGTTATATCTGGTAAACCTATATATAGTAAGCTAAACTGATACACGCAGAGCTTTGAAAATGTACTTTCTATTCTCTGTATTCTCTCTTATACATACTCATCAATACAAATCCTTTTAGTCAGAGTTCTCCTTACAATTTTCTCTATCCTCTCCTTTGTGTTCATCTAGATTGAGTGTGTGTTGTTGTGCGATCCTAACAACTGGTATCAGAGCTAGGCAAAATTCACCCCGATCTGTGAAGATGGAAAGTTCAAAAATTGGAATTGAGAAGTTCGATGGATCCGATTTCGGTTTCTGGAAGATGCAAATTGAAGATTATCTGTACCAGAAAGATCTTCACGAACCTCTGTTGGGGGTGAAGCCGGATACCATGACCACGGAATAGTGGAAGCTCAAGGATCGATAAGCCTTAGGGCTGATCCGGTTGACGCTATCCAGAAACGTGGCGTTTAACATTATCAAGGAGAAGACAATGTCAGATCTATTGAAGGCGCTGTCAAATATGTATGAAAAACCGTCGGCTATGAACAAGATGTATTTGATGTGGAGATTGTTCAATCTACAGATGTCTGAAGGTGGATCTGTAGCTGATCATATAAATGAATTCAATATGATCATAGTCAACTGAGTTCAGTGGAAATTAATTTCGAAGATGAAATTAAAGCGTTGATTTTGATGTCATCCTTACCCGAGTCATGGGATACTGTTGTTGCCGCAATCAGCAGTTCCCGAGGATCTGATAAATTGAAGTTTGATGAAATTCGAGATGTAGTTCTCAGCGAAAGTACTCGCGAACGAGAAATTGGAAATTCATCTGGTAGTGCTCTTAGTCTTGACCAACGGGGAAGAAGTAAACCGAAGGACCCAAACAAAGGGCGATCAAAATCAAAGAACCGAGAAAAATCTCCAAATAGACCAAACGTAACGTGTTGGAATTGTGAAGAAAAAGGTCACTTTCGGACAGGTTGTACAAGACCAAAGAGGAAGCAGAATCACAAATCTGGAGATGATGATGATTCTATAAATTCAGCAGAAGACATTGGGGATGCTCTAGTCCTCAGCGTGGACAGTTCGACTGAATCCTTGATTTTGGATTCAGGTGCATCTTTTCATTCTTCTCCAAATAAAGAGTTGTTCCGGAATTTCAAGTTTGAAAATTTTGAGAAGGTGTATCTTGCCAACAACAAAGGTTTGGAGATTAAAGGAAAATGGGATGTGTGTATAAAAACTCCGTTAGGAAATCAGTGGACATTAAAGGATGTCAGATATATTCCTGGTCTCAAGAAGAACTTGATCTCTATTGGTCAGTTGGACAACACAGGTTATGCAACAGAGTTAGGAAAGAGTTCGTGGAAGATTATGAAGGGTGTTACGGTAGTAGCACGTGGCACAAAATCTGGAACCTTATACACCACTACAGGGTGTATGAACATAGCTGCTGTTGCTGAGAGTGCTTCAAATTCAAGTCTATGGCACAATAGACTTGGACATGTGAGCGTGAAAGGAATGAAGATGCTGGCTGTGAAAGGAGTTTTAGAAGGTCTGAAATCTGTTGATGTGGGCCGTTGTGAGAACTATGTTATGAGCAAGCAGAAACGAGTTAGCTTCACAATGACTGTCAGAGAAATGAAGAAAGTGTGGTTGGAAATGAAACCATACATGGAGCAAGGTTCCAAGACCACGAAGCAAGTGGGAGTTGAGCTTGAGTTGCAGCGAAACTCATCTAGTGATGTTGTAGCAGATACTCATGAAACTCCTGAAACTACTGCTGAGGAACCAGATGAGGAGCAAGGTTCCAAGACAACGAAGCAAGTGGAAGTTGAGCTTGAGTTGCGGAGAAAATCACCTAGTGATCTTGTAGCAGATACTCAACAAACTCCTGAGGTTGTTGCAGAGGAACCAGCAGTAGAACAGGTGACATCTGAACCGGTGTTGAGAAGATCATCCAGTACTATTAGAGTACCAGATATGTATGTACCTACATTACATAATCTGTTGTTGATGAAAGGGAATCAGAGCCCTTTGATGAGGCCCTACAGTTGGAGGATACAACCAAGTGGGAGCAAGCCATGGATGATGGGACGTCTAGGCTTCAAAAATGCACTGTACTGAGCCTGAGTATGTGGCAATAGCTGTAGCTGGAAAGAAGATGATATGGATGACTAACTATCTGGAAGAATGGACAAGAAGTAGCACGAAGATATTCTTTATAGAGATAGTCAGAGTGTCATACAGTTGGCGAAGGAACCGGTCTATCATTTAAAGAGAAAACACAGGAGACGATACCATTTCACTTGCAGGTTAGTGAAAGATGGTGATGTGTTTGGAGAAGATAGAGGGTGCAAAGAATCCAACAAACATGTTGACAAAATGTGTTGATGTTGGAATATTGAGGTTGTGGAAAGACTCAATTGATATGGTGCCATGAAGATGCTCATGGTCGTTTGAGAATGAAATTCTTGGTTGACTATATCAGTGTCCAAGGGGGAGAATTGTTAGGTTATGGAGACTGCTGCTTATTTATAGGTTAGTCAACGGTTGACATTAAAATGTCATAAATAGTAAATAGTTATATATAGTAAAAAGCTATATCGGGTAAAGCTATATATGGTAAATAGCTAGATATAGCCGATAGTTATATCTGGGAAAGCTATATATAGTAAGCTAAACCGTATATAGTAAGCTATTCTCTGTATTCTTTGTATTCTCTCTTACACATACTCATCAATACAAATCCTTCTAGCCAGAGTTTTCCTTGCAATTTTCTCTATCCTCTCCTTTGTGTTCATCTAAATCGAGTGTGTGCATTGTTGATAGGATGCACCAACCTTGAAAAGCTTCCAAGCTACCTCGGATTAAAGTGTTTCCAAAAATCGTGAACCAAGTTTTATGTTTTACATACGAACATTGAATTCTTAACTTGTGTTAAGCATTTCTCTCTCTCTGTACTCACCCATTTTATTTTTTATTTTTTGTCTCTACATTTACAGTTTTTCCTTTCTCCATTTCTCCCTCTGCATTTTCAATTGTTTCCCTGTTCTAGTTAGCTTTCTAGTTGTTATTAGATTATTTAATCTTTATGTTTATTGATTTTAAAGTTTTTTTTTTCCAGAACTTAGTGGTAGTTCAATTCGAATATGATTGTTTTCCATCGAACCATGAAATTAATACGATTTTTACCTAAGGGTCCTTTCCTTCTTTTTTGTTAAATTGTTTTTGTTTTGAAGAAAGGAGAGATTCTTTGCACTTTCGATTTAGTAAAATTTTGAGTCCAAATCTGTGGAGGAAAAATAGGCCTAAGACCATGTGCCAACCTTCGTAGTCAGTCAGTCTAGTGAGACAATAAAAGGTTGAGTGTCTAGTTTATACGGAAAGGTTGAGTGTCTAGTTTATACGGAAAGGTTGAGTGTCTAGTTTATACAAGGTAGCTCTGTATCCTGTTTACTAGAGTTAACTATTTAACATGTGTTTATGTTATGTATGAATCAAATAGGTGAGGTAAATAAGACTATTATATCTCCAAAAGTAATAAAATAAGGACCAAATATATATATTATTTACAAGTTCACAATTTAACTACTTTAGTCTCTTTGTAGACATTTGATAAAAGACCGCTTTAGATTTTCCTTTAGTTGATCAAACTTAGAAATAAGTTATAATAGTCCGAACAATGTGTTGGATAAAGTTCTTTTAAGTTATTTTTTATTATTTATTTTAGTTTGGTAACATTTTGTTGTTTATAGATTTTCTTTAGCATTTTGGAGTTATAGATTTTCTATTTTACAGTGCATCAGCAACTTGTCTATTTTATTCTTAACACTAAAACAAGGGTGGAGTAATGGACGTTTTCCCCTCTCAGCTTGTCTTAGATTAAGAAAATTATATCACACTAAATTTTTCCTTACAAAAATTATGGCTACGACCTTGTGATGTGTGAATGTAGAATATTCAAATATTATAAAAAAATTAATGGTTCCCATCGCAGACATTTAGTGATATTAATACATGTTATCCACTTTGTGTAGAAAGACTACTTCGAAAAATTTGGTCAGAACAAAAATGGTTGAAGGAAGAAATGTTATCCCGGTTCTAAACAATTTAGCTTTTCATGACACCTCACCTCGTATGTATTGATGACTTGGCCTACTTTAAAGGATCTTGGACTAAAACTGTGAGCTAAAGTAGGCCAAATCATATATAATTTTCTTAGACAATTATATGGTTTTATCTCTAAGTTCTCTAAACATTTAGCATTGATTATACTATAACATGTTAAAATTGAAAGTTTTCTTTTTCTTAACCTAAAAGTAATAGGTTACGTTCTATTTGGTTCTCTTACAAGAAAATATTATGCATTATCAATTTGTTTTCTACTCTTTAAAATAATAGTGTTGTTAGTTTTGAACTTTCTACTTATTTATGTACCTTACCAACACTTCCACGACACAGAAAACTAGCCTCTACTTATTCAGGTGAAAACATACATTCTAGCAGACTTGGTTATTTATTTTCTTCTGTTACCATGCCTTCTGCTTCTACTATACTCTTAGATGTAACTTTGATTTGCAGACTGAATACGACTGAATACGCTGCCTAATTTTTGAATGTCATGAAGCAATATATGGATTTTTCTTTTATATAAACGTTCTATAGATTAGATCATGTTTTTCAAAAGGACTTTGTCTCCATTGTGCTCATATCTACTTTCCCATATTAATTTATTGTTAATATGTTGTCTTAGTTGATCATAGACCTTTTATGCCTGGATCTTTATATTTGAAGATAGTAAACTTTTGTATCCATTATTTGTTGGAGTGGATGTTGCTGTAAGTTTCTACAAATTTAATTTGAAAGAGTTTAAATGTATCATGGAGGGACTTGAGGGGGGAAATGTCAAAACAAGGAGACTTTAAATTAAAGTAATTTTGGAGTAGTTATCATAGTGAAGATACTTGAACTCGGTGGTCGTTGATAACCTTTGTTCTTTACTTTTTCTTTTCAATGCATCTTAAAAAGGGTTAGAATCCGGGATGGTTGATCTCATTTATAAATTTTTTGATATTTTCAACTATGTGTATTGGAAATATATTTTAGATTTATTTCGTTATCTAGTTATCTCGGTATTATTGATTTCTTACTTAGTTATTCAACTAATAATGTACGTTTGATGTAGGTGTGTGACTAAAGATGAGGTCATGACCTACCCATATTGGTACAGATGCTATACTCTGTTTTTTAATAAAAAAAAATATATATATTTGTATGTAAAGCTAAGAGTGTTGGTTATTTATAGGAAATTAAAGATGATAGAGGACTTGCACTACAAAGTCTGGATGGGACAACCGCTTGAAGACGTTTAACATCATTGCAAATAGTAGATAATAATTTATCTTGTACGGTTTGAATATATCATATTAAATACTAATTTGAATATTTCGAATTTTATTTTTCGTACCATAAATTTTATCGTTTTAAAACTTAAAAAAAAAAGTTATAGACTTATAATTATAAACTTGAATGATACATAAAGTTAATAAACTAAAAGTATAAATAAGTTATTTCGAGGTCCAAACTTCTAATAAAAAGTTAAAAGATAAAGCTAAAGAAACCGTCCAAAAATTTCACGTAACACATTTTATCAAATCCATCTGTGATAAAATAACGAACCGAAACGATATCCATTTTGCTTTTAGAAAACCCGAAAGACCCATTCGATTAATCAAAATTGAGTATTTAACTAGTACCATAAATACTCTTTAAATTTCAATATTCAAATAATCTGTTTCTTTAAAGTTATATTTAAAAAAAAAAAAAAATCAATTTGAAATATAAAATTGTACCCAACCAAATCAAAATTTTCCCTCTGATGAATGGTTAAGTAAGAAAAATATATATTTTTTTAAGGGAGAGAGTATCCATGAACTTTTACAAGTTTAAGAATAATTTTGAAACAAAGTATTAACAATTTTTATCATATTATCATATATTAATGCTTATCAAACATACGTTTGGCGAGTATCGCATCTTTCATGTCACTTATCTTTGGTTGTTCTTTGGAATCATCAATGAAGTACCCTCCCTCCATCAGTCCATTGAGACTTGATCTTGCGAAGAATTCTCGAGAGAAGGGGTTGATAGAATCCCTGTGCCATTATCAACATCATACATAACAAAATAATATATAAGAAAAGAAGCATATTTTACTCAAAGCAACACAAGAAACCAATCAATCAAGTTGGCAAGGATGTAAGCTCACTCACCTGCTTGGCAATTTCTCCGATTGATCACAATCTGTATAGATTACTCCTGGCCCCCTAATATAATTTTGTATCCCATGGACCTTTTGAGTGAGATGGACACCAAAGCTTCTTATACTTACCTTAGCCCTATCACGTTTTATAACTTTAAATTGTACTGTAACATCATTCCAATCCTTCGTCATGAAGGAACATTGAGGAGGAGAAGCTATTAACCACGTATATTCTGATGTTGATGATGGAAATATTCTCCTAAAAGAACTTTGGAGTATGTAGCCGATGAATATGTTACATAAAATTAAGGCTCCCCTTGATATGAATCTCCATCCACTTTGAACTTAGCATAGGTAGCTAAAGTTCTTTTTATACTGGGATCATGTAAAAAGCTAACTTTCATTGAATTTGATATCGTATTGTGGCTAAACCATTCTGGGATTTCTCCGTTCATTAGAATGAACTGTCTACGAATGTTACCACCCTGTGTAATGTTATGTGACAAAAGAATTAACATGCACAAAAATATTAACGATAGAGAAAAATGCAACATAAACAAAGAAAAATGAAATGAGAAGATATAAACCTGCTTGCTTGATATTATATCCAAAATGTTGTGTGGACTTCTAACCAACGATTCACAACCAGTGGCATCCATTATTTCCATACATGGAGAAAGGTTTGGAATTTATCGAAGAAACTTGCAATTCCTCACTTTGAGATTCGACAAGAACATGAAATTTTGGAGACATGAGGGCAGACTACAGAATTTGTTACCCGACAAGACCCTTTAAGAAAGGGTTGACACACCATAAATGTTCCAAAAAATCTGCATTTGATAGGTTGCAATTTTGAAGATCCAACGAAATGAACTTGGAAAGTATATGGTTTGTGCGTAAGTTTCCATGGATTGGTGAGACCCTTTTATGGGGAAGCATTTCAATTCTAGAACACCCATCAAGAAAAAGACTTTTAAGCGGCAATAGCGAATAAATTGCATTAGGAACCAAGATGAGGTTTGTGCAACTATTAAGGTTTAAGAGCTTGAGCCCAGTAAGGTTTCCAATCGATGAAGATAGCTCCTTTATATCGATAAAATCCAAATACAATGAGTAACGATTTCATGTCTTTAGTAATTTTTGGAAACATTTCAAGCTTATAGCATCCAGAGACTACTAAACGTAGAAGAGATTTTAACCTAAGGCGGCTTGGAAGCTTCTCAAATTTAGTGCATTGACTAAGGTCCAAGTGAGTAAGACTGTCTAAAGATCCAATAGACTCATGAATTACTCTTAAATTTGTGTAGTTATTGAGATACAAGATTTCAAAGTTTGATAGTGCAGAGAAGTCGTGAAGTTCCTCAAGTTTATTGCAATAAGAGAGATCCAAATATTTAAGAGACTTCAACATGAGATAGTTTGGAAGCTTTTTAAGGTTCGAACAATGACCAAGGAATAAGAAAACAAGCTTATCTAGAGATCCAAGCGAGTGAATCATTCTTAAATTTGTGCAGTAATAGAGATCCAATTTTTCAAGGTTTGATAGTGCGGACATGTCTGGAAGTTCCTCAAGTTTATTGCAATAAGAGAGATTCAAATATTTGAGAGACTTCCCCATGAGATAATTTGGAAGCTTTTTAAGGTTCAAACAATGATTAAAGTCTAAGGTAACAAGCTTACCAAGAGAAGCAACTGATATAGAAATTGTTCTTAAATTTGTGCAGTTGCTATGATACAGTTGTTCAAAGTTTGGTGATGCAGAGAAGCCTCGAATTTTCTCTAAAAAAGTAGAGTAACTAAGATCTACAAGCTTCAACCTTTTACAATCCTAAATACATGAAGAAAAAAAAAAAAAAGTAAATAAAGATCTAAGGTAATTTAGGTAGAATACAATTATTTAAATATCTATTTCTTAAAAATATATATATATATATATATATATATATATTTTAAGCTATCCATTAAAAATAAAATATATATATATATATATATAAGAAAAACTTCCGATCACAGTAAAAATATAATTACCTTCCATCCTTTCTCCAAATTTCGGATGCTTCCCCCAAAACTTCTAGTTTGTTTTCGTACATTCGATGGATCCACCTTATAGAAAATTGGCCAAACTATCTGGCCCTTAGGTTTCTTACCTTCCATTATTTTTACCAATTCATCCAGACACCAGAAAGAAAATGCATAATTTTCAGAGAATATAACAATAGAAATCATAGCTCCCTCTATGGATCGGAAAAGAGAATCAGAAATTTTCTCACCCTTGTTGAGCTTGTCGTCTATGAAAACGTTGACTCATTTTTGCCGCAAGGCCATGTCAAGATGACGGGTGAAATTGGAACGAGTATCCTCTCCTCTAAAACTTAAAAACACATCATAATTCCACTCTAAATTTTGAAACAAAGCCCATGAATCAGCAGAACCCATCAGAAAGAAACACAAACAAAATAATTTCGAAAATATTGGGAAAACACTTCAATTTAGAGCGTTTTGATTGAAAGTAGTTTGAGTGAAATTTTAATGATAAAATTTGAAGACATAATATGTGCGTGGGTGAAATTTCTTGACGGCTTCCTATTGTGTGTGATATTACTTCCTATTTTACTAGTTTTTAGTTGTGCCATTATTTCCGTGGAAAACTGACTTTTGGCTAATCGAAGGGGCCTTGTCTCTTATGGTTAGTGTAGCGCACCACTAACCGATATTGTTGTTTTTAGATTTTAACTTTTGGACTTCAAAACACTGTCCGTTAGTGAGAGGTTTCCACACCCTTATCAAGAATCCTTCTTCTCACCTACGACGAATGTGAATCTCGAAGTTACTTTATCACATATGAATTTAACAAATTTAAACAAATTTTATTTAAATTGTTTGCTGTCTCTTTGTCCATGTTCTTAGCTCATCCCGAAAACCTTCTCTCCAATAGGGAATCATAAAAAATTGTTTATTAGAGGATAAGTTATATGATTTAATTACACATGTATTCAAATGGATTTGCAATTATAACTTACTTGTGAATAGTGGGTTTTCATGAATTAATTATTTTGATAAACACTGGGAGGAGTAAAATGAGTTTGAATTAATCAATTTTATATTGTTTGAGTTTATAATTTGTAAGGCTATAATGTTATCTTGTATCCTCACAAAAACATTAAAAAAAAAGTCTTGCTTGAATAAAATGATGTAAAAGGTGATATGGATAAAAAAAAATTATGTGAATTAGATAAAACTTAGGGTAAAATTGTGTTCAATTACAATGGTGATGATAGAGATACCTCGAAGAAATTTCAAGAAAAAAAACCTGAGGAAATTATCAAGAAATTGCACTTACACACCTTTATATCTTGAATCGAGAACTTTTATATCTTGAATCGAGGAAAAATAATAATAGAAATTGAATCAACCATAAGATTTGTATTACTTTGATGATTCTCTTTTCTCACGTGATGGGTCCAAATTTGTAATGATGTAAAGAAATTCAAGAAATTTCACACACAAATATTATGTCTTCAACCTTTGTAATTTATTTCATAGTTTAGTAAAGATTCTAAGTGGGTTAGTGAAAAGCATAAAAATGATATTTTATATTTAATAATATTAGATAAAAAATATAAATCAAATGTTCTAAAAGTTTAATTTTAGTGTATATTTTCAACCTATACTATCATACTCTAAACTTAAAAAAAAATATATGTCTAGCATAAAATTAGCATAAAATTAATAAGATTATAATCTTTATTTTAAATCTAGTTTGAAATTAATGGTTTTTTTTTAAGAACAAAATATATTATAGTTTAAGAACAAATTGTTGATTTTTGTAGTATACACAATGATCGATCGATTCAGTGAGTTTAAACATACTGATTTCTAAAATCTTTTGAAACCTCCAAAAATTCACAACGCCCGTGTCTTGCAAGGCCGGCATTGGATCTCAACATAATCATTTTCGGCCAAAAATAATTCAATGATTTAAAATATTTTGAGATAAACTATATTGAAATATTTACATACCAATAGACTTGAAATTTCATAAATACAAGTTCATGAAAATTGTGAGACAAACATACTAGGAGAAAAAATACGGTATATTGTTACTATTAGTATCAACATTACTGTATTGGACTAAGCCTATGGTCACACCACATGTGGTTGATTGGATGTTTCCTAAAAAGACTTCAAGAAAGCTTTAACTAGAGACATTGGATACGTCTAGAAAAAGAAAGGTTTTTGGTTTTCTTTTTTGCCTCGTGCCATGTGGAGTATTCGACAAGGTGGCCCGTCATCCCTATGGTTAATGATGTTTACATTAGGTTCTTGTCTTTAGTAAAAGATAGGAGATTAAATGAACATCTATTAGCCTAGTGGTCGACAATGGTAATAGGGCTTAGAGTTGGAATGATTTCAAGTAATGGAAGAGGCATTACAAGAAATAATGGATACGATAGCATACGATGTAATGTGTATATGGCAGTGAAAAGGTTATTTTACGAGGTCATAAAAAGGTCCAGACTCTTAATATATCACAATGTTTTGTCATCCCACCTAAACCATACTCTATGCAAGCTATAACCAAACATTGGAACAATTTGTTACTGACTAGAAGCAGAAACTTACAACATCAACCAAGATACAACACATAAAGAGCATATAAATTTTCTACAAGAAAAGACCAAATATTAGTAACTTGAACCTTTCAATAAGTGACATTCTTTTTTTTTTTTTTTTTTTTTTTTTTTTTTTTTTTTTTTTTTTTTTTTACACAAAGGGAGGTTTGGAATTTCTTGAAGAAACTTGCAATTACTCAATACAAGACGCTACAATGTCGTAAACTTGTGGAGACATGAGGATAGACGAAAGAAATTGTTTGATAACAAAAATAGACTAGATAAGGATGGGGTGACATCACAAAATTTCTAAACAATCTGAATTTGCATTTGATATGTTGCAATTTTCAAGATTCGATAACAAATCAATTGTTTGTGGATATGTGAGTACGATCGATCTTGCTTCCACTTCCGCTACATTAATTGGTATCAGAACATTTTGGTCGTGGCATTAGGGTACAACAATCGGTATCAGAACATTTTGGTTGTAGCATTGGGGTACAACAATTAGTATCAAAACATTTTGGTTGTGGCGTTAGGGTACAACAATTGGTATCAGAGCATTGAGGTTGTGGTATTGGAGTACAACAATTGGTATCAGAGCATTTTGGTTGTGACTGAGAGTGTAACTTTGTACTTTCTTCATATAAGGGTGTGCAAGTGCGTTTTAACATACACAACACTTGTTTAACAATGTCTTGAATAAAATCAGCCTCATTCCTACCATACCTGTTGTTAAGCACGTAATCATACTAAAGTTAAAAATGACAAGTTAAATTGCATCTTGAGATAGAATAAATCCTCTAGTATTAAGAATATATACCTAGGTCTGAGATGCCAACCAGACAAGTTGGCAGCCGTAGTTAAAGCTTCCCTCCAAATTTGAATTTTCGTCTTGAACTCAGCTTGATGTTTGGCTAATGCTTCTCCAAAAGTTTCGGTTTGTTTTCGTATAGCTGATGGATCCACATTATAAAAAATTGGCAAAACTTTCTGGTCCTTAGATTTCTTACATTCGATTATTTTCACCAATTCATCCAGACACCAAGAAGAAGATGCATAATTCTCAGAGAATATAACAATAGAAATCAAAGCTCCCTCTATAGATCGGAAAAGAGATTCAGAAATTTGTTCACCCCTTTCGAGCTTGTCATCTATGAAGACGTTGACACACTTTTGCTGCAAAGCCATGACAAGATGACTGGTAAAATTGGTTCGAGTATCCTCTCCTCTAAAACTCAAAAACACATCATAAGAAGTCGATGATGATTCTCTCATAGCAATGGGATAACCTATGAAAAAGCTTTTTTCTTTTCGAGTGACCGTTTTTGAAGACTACAAAGCAAAAATGGATAAATAGGTATCAAATAAATAGCAAAGCAAACGCGTGGGCTTTTAATAATCTGACCATTTCTATATAGTAGACATGTTCAAATTTAAGACATAAATGCACATGTGGGTGCATTTTCTTGACAGTTTCCTTAGCTTTCCCTTTGAAATTCGTTTGAATTATTCCCATAATAAACACCATAATAAAAGAAAAGCATGAAAGTCAAAAGGTTTGGTAGCTTCTACAAAGTTAGATATATTAGTTCGTCCACTTGATGGGAAGTTTTTATTTTCTAAACTTTATCATATTTGTCATTTCATTAATAATAATTATTTCTTTTTTTCTCGAATTTGTTTTTAATGGGTTTATTTGCTCTTTGATGTTGTTCGTAGCTTGAGATGTCTGTTTTACTCGAGGAATTAGGTCCCAATCCATACGGGGAGGGGATTTCCTATTTAGACACGAAGGCAGTGGGAAAAAAAAATTTCCCGTTGGATAAATGGGATAGAGATGGAATTATATTCTCCATCTCCATCCCGGCCTAATTCTCCACCCCACTTAATATAAATAAATTATAATTATATATTTATATTCAAGACCATGTTGTAGATTGTTTATGTTGGCCAATTCTTCTTCAAATATTTTAGTTTATTTTCATTCAAGTGTACCATTGTTTAAAGAAAATGTTGACAAGTAGTTTGAAACAATAATCAAAATATGCCTTAAAGGACTAAATGTTTTATCTATTTTTAATAATTTAGTTTATAACAATTTAAATCCATTGCTAATATATAACTATAACTCGCACCCAGAACAATATCCACTATTTGGTTCTGATACTATTTATAACATCACAAGTCCACCGCTAATAGATATTGTCTGTTTTGACTCATTACATATTATTGTTAGCCTCACAGTTTTAAAACGGGTCTATTGTTGAGAAATTTTCATGCCCATATAGATAATGTTTTGTTTCCCTCTCAAATTAATGTGGGAATCTCACAATTTTTTTTAATTGAAAAGATAATTTTTTTAAAAATGATTATAAGTCACTCAATCTCAATCCCGAGCAATCTCAATCCTGAGCGAACTACGAATTACTGCTTATCTGGTCATCTTTTGATTTCAAAAGGTGAGTGATTTTTTAACTGAAACCTATTATTCCGAGGACTTTATCAAATAAGAAGGTAAGAATACAATTAACTCTTTCCCAAATAGGATAAGTAGTTTATTTAAATGATTGTTTCAAAATTTGGACAATAAAATTCCACCCTCTCAAGATTTTGGCTTTTAATTGGATGATAACAAGATTATTTATCCATGAGACGAATATATTAAAATGAACTTTGGACTAAATTGTAATTCTAAATGATTTGTAAATGATCAATTTGGATGAACTAAATAGAACTTCTCCTATATTATTGGAGAGTGTTATTGTTTATCTATAATAGAATGACATAATACTTCCCTGTTTTTTTCTATAGCTTTTTCACTACTCTCTTACTCTGCTTCTTTAGTTACTCGATCTTTAAAACTATCCCTTTATTCGAGGTACATAGTTTACATAGAAGAAGGATTCTTTTTTTAAATAAAAAAAGGGCTCAAATAAAAACGTTAGTTCATATTTCTTGGAACGTCTTTTATCAAAATAAGAACTGAACACCCAACACACTAACAAAAGAACTCTCATTCTATATTCCATAAAACTTGATAAGGCAATCCTAATCCTCAGTACAACGATCCAAGCTTTTGTTGAAACAAGAACCTTTGAATCAAAGTAATTAACACCTCCTTATACGAAATTTGGATCAACCAAGAGATAATGCTAGAATTAGATTACCTCTTACGATTGAAGATCTAGAAGCAAGATTTGGAAACCTTGTTCTAAATTGAGTCACTTCACAATCTAACTTGATCAAGGCTTGATTGAATGGCTCGAGTGCAATTCTACCACAAGAATTGGTTGAAACTTAGAAACGGCAAATATGATACTCGGATTTCTAAGGGAAACGTCTCAATTTGAGATCTGAATTTTACATAACATATTGTGGGTATTTATAGTCTCCAGACAAAAGACGTTTGTGGATGGGATTTATTCGAGATGTTTGTGGATGGGATTTCTTCCCGATCCCCTCCAATCTCCACAAAGAATAAGTCAAATTGACCATTTGACTTTTACATAATTTATAAAATTAAACCTAGTTTTTTCTAACAAATGTTGATGTGCTTGAGTGGTTAATGCGACAGACTTGAAATCAATTAAGCTCTCCGTGACACCGTGATTCTTATCAAAACTAGTGAACATGTTGAAAGATATATTAATGACTTAGATGGATGATATTCTTTTCCAAAGAAGCATATCTACTAAAAAGCTTTACAACTTTTGGGGTATTGAGGGTCATTCTAACTTTTCCATGTATTATCAATGAGGCTACTCTCTCATATAAGGTTCTATTTCATCATCAATCCTTAAAAATCTTGAAGAATTCAAATGACCATCTCCATCATCAGCATTGTTCAGATAGTGAAATCTATACCCACATTAAAAAACTATGAGATATTTTTGGGAAGGCAGTCTATTGCTTCTGATACAAATTTGAGATCCTTCACAAAATCCCCTTTTATTCATTAAAATAAATGCACCACACTCATTCAAAGCCTTTCTCCCAAAGGAATGGAACTCATCCTTTATGTTCAATAATTTATCGCATAATATTTGCCGAGTGTAGTCTCTGCCATGCCATCCATTACATGCATGGGAAAGTTGTTCATAAGTTTTATTTTGGAATCATTATCAACTAGGAAGTTTACTACATGCAACGTTGCATTGCAATCTAATTTGGCGGAGACTTCTTTAGTGAAGGATTTGATAGCATCCCTGTGCCCTTATCAACATTATACGTTGATAAAACCTAAGAAAATAATATATATGAAAAGAAGCATAGTTTACTCAAAACAACACAAGAAACCAATGAATCGAGTTGGCAAGGATGTAAGCTCACTCACCAGCTTGGCAATCCCTCTATGTCATCAATATCTGTATACATTACCCCTGGCCCCTTAACATCATTTTGGGATATCTCATGGATCTCTTTAGTGAGATGGACACCACAGCTTCTATTAGTTACATTAACCTCACGACCTTTCACAACTTCAAACCTACTATAACATTATTCCAATCATTCACCACTACGGAGCTACTAAATATTGGAAAAGAAGTTGTTACTAACCATGTATATTTTGATGTTGATGATGGGAATTTTCTCATAAAAGAATTTTGGAGTCTATACCCGATGAATATGTTATATGAGATTAAGGCTTCCCCTTGATATGAATCTCCATCCACTCGAAATTTAGCATAGGTAGCCAAAGTTCTTTCTATATTGTGATCATGTCGAAAGCTAACTTTTATTGAATTTGATATAGTCTGATGACTGAACCATTCTAAAATTTCAATGTGTATTAGAATGAACTCTCTAGGAAAGTCACCTAGTGTAATGTGCTGTGACTTAAGAATTAACATGCATGGAAATATTAACGAGAGAGAAAAATGCAATATGAACAAAGAGAAATAAAATGAGAAGAGATAAACCTATTTGCTTGATATTATATCTAAAATGTTGTTTGGATTTCTAGCTAACGATTCACAACCAGGCATCCATTCTTTATATACATTAAGGAAGGCTTGGAATTTGTTGAAGAAACTTGCAATTCCTCCAGACGAGGACATGAACTTAAGGAGACATGAGGGTAGACTGTAGAATTTGTTTCCTAACAAGAGTAGGTTATTTAAGAAAGGGTTGACATCACATAAAGTTTCCAAAAAGTCTGCATTTGATATGTTGCAATATTGAAGATCCAACAAACATAGGGTTTTTGGGTAAGTTTCCATGATTTGAAGAAGAGCATATTGGATGGATTGGTGACTCCCATTTATGGGGAAGCATTTCAAATCTAGAACACCCACGAAGACTAAGTTTTTCAAGATCCACAAATAAATTGTACTAGAAACGGAGATGAGGTTCGTAAAACCCTCAAGGTTTAAGACCTTGAGTCCGGTAAGGTTTCCAATTGATGAAGGTAGCTCCTTTATGTCGGTAGAATTCAAATACAACGACACTAAAGATTTCATGTTTTCAGCAATTTTTGTAAACATTTTGAGCTTAGAGCAGCCACAGAGTTTGAGATGTCTAAGAGATTTTAACTTGAGGTAGCTTGGAAGCTTTTCAGGCTTAATGCATTGTCTAAGGTCCAAGACAACAAGATCATCCAAAGATCCAATAGACTCGTGAATCACTCTTAAATTTGTGCATTTTTTGAGATACAAGCTTTGAAGGTTTAATGCTGCAGAGAATTCTGGAATTTCCTGAAGCTTTTTGCAGTGATCGAGATTCAAATGTTTAACCTAGTCAACTTTTTCTCCCACTAGAAAACAAGAAAACAAGAAATATGGAGGAAAATCTCGTTTTCTTTTTCTTCAAGCCCATCAAAACTTATTTGAAGAATATCACTTATTTCTTTGTTCAGAGAATTCTCAAATTCATCTAATATACTTCTCCAATCTGCTTGGTCATCTCTGGTACAAAGGAAAGAAGCCAAAACAACAAGAGCCAATGGATGACCTTTACAATAATTTGTAGCACGTTTTGAAAGGTCTAGGTATGTACTTGGTGGATGACTTTTCTTAAAAGCATGCCAACTAAAAAGTTCGAGGGCGTGATCATGATTCATTCCTCTAATACCATACTTTTGATCAAATTCATGGGTAGAAATCAAATGATTGTTTCTTGTTGTCACAATGATCATACTACCAGCGCCAAACCAATCATGTCCACTCACCAATGCTTCTAACTGTTCAAGTTTATCCACATCATCAACAACTATAAAAACTTTTTTTGAACGTAGTCTATTCCTTATAATGTTGATTCCTTTGTCAAAGATTTCCAATCTTCAAATCTTCCTTTAAGATCTCATGGAGTAAGTATTCCTGAAGTTGAACAAGGCCATTGAATTGCTTTGAAGCTTCCCTAACTTTTGATAGAAAGCAGCACGCTTCAAATTGGTTAGCAATTTTGTTGTATAAAGCTTTGGCCAAAGTCGTCTTACCCATGCCTCCAATCCCATATATCCCCACCATGTAAATACCATTACTAGGCTCATCTTCTGTCCAATAATGGGAGTTTGACCTTAAATTTTCTAGTTGAGAATCAATTCCAACCGGATATTTTGCTACATATAAGGGCGTGCAAGTAAGATTTAATATCGACCATACTTCTTTAACAAGGTCTTGAATAAGATCAGCCTCCTTCCTGTTGTTAATCATGTAATCATATTGAAATTAAAGATGATAGATATTGGATGTAATAGTAGAGGGAGTTAAATTTCTTAGAAATATATACCTAGCTCCGAGATCCCAACCAGACAAGTTGGCGGTAGTAGTTAAAGCTTCCCTCCAAATTTGAATTTTCGTCTCGAACTTAGCTTGATGTGTGGCTAATGCTTCTCCAAAATTTCCGGTTTGTTTTCGTACATCCGATGGATCCACCTTATAGAAAATTGGCCAAACTATTTGGCCCTTGGATTTCTTACATTCGATTATTTTCACCAATTCATCCAAACACCAAGAAGAAGATGCATAATTTTCAGAGAATATAACAATAGAAATCAAAGCTTCCTCTATAGATCGAAAAAGGGATTCAGAGATTAGCTCTCCCCTGTTGAGCTTGTCATCAATGAAGACGTTGACACCCTTTTGCCGTAAGGCCATGTCAAGATGACCGGTGAAGTTAGATCGAGTATCCTCTCCTCTAAAACTCAAAAACACATCGTAACTCCCCTTCAAATTTGGAGAAAGAGCCGATGATTCTGTCATAGCAATGGAAAAATCCATCGAAAAGCAAGGCACACAAAATAAAATTGAAAACGATGAAGAAACAATTGAAAACGTTTGGCTTTGTATAGTCTTATCACTTCTCTTTACCTTTACCTTTACCTTGTAATTTCTTTGAGGCCCTACCATTAACATCATAATTAAAGGAAGCATAAAAGTGTAAATCCTAGTTGGTTCACACTTGTTTTTATTTTCTCAACTTTATAAAAGTATTGTCGGCAGATGTATGTGAAACATGTTTAATATGTTATAATGTTAATTATTATTTATATTATTATCATTGGAGCTCCTAGCTCACCCGGTAGAGCTTCCTAGGGGTGTACATTCAACCCGACAATTCGAACTAACCCAACCCAAACTATAATGGTTGGGTTAGGTTGGATTAGCATTTCGAATAGCGTTTGGTTCATTTTTTGAAACTCGAACTGAATCGGTTTAGTTTTGAGTTCGTGTGCAAAACCTTCCGATTGGTCCAAATCAAATAAAAATATCTTTTGGTCAAATAAAATATATTAAGAATTCTTGTGTATTAATAGGTTTGCCTGAGTTTGATCACAGGCCAATACAAGTTTGTTTTTTATTATTTTTAATTTTTTTTGTTATTTTATTTTATTTTTCTTTGTTATTTATATATATTTTTATTTTTAATTTAATAAGCTAAGATATAATTATTAATACATTTTATTATTATTTTTAATTAACTATTCACATTTAAATATATAGTTATTATATAATAGAAAGATTTATTAATTATGATTTATCCGTTATTTCAAAGTTCATAAATTATATATATATCATTTTGAAGCATATTCTAAATTCTAATGTATTTATTATCCGTGTTGCAACATTATTATATCACAGTTTATATATATTTTTATTTTTTAATAGTTTAGAGCTCTCTTAGATCACGAAGAAATAAACATATTTCAATTAAAATATTTTTATATATCTTTTATTTTTGTTATATACCATATCTTTAAACTAATCGTTTTTTTTTTTTTTTAATTTTATGATCTATTCTTATATATTTGTTACTTTAACCAATTCTAAAAAAATGTCGGTATTTAGTTGTCTTTCATTTTATGACAATGTCGAACTATGTTAATATGTTACAATTTTCGCTCGTTGTTTTTTTTTTTTTTTTTTTTTTTTGTGAATAATTATAGATCAATTTGTGTTTGTTTGTGAACTTTTAATATATTTTATCTAAAATTACATCCCAATAATTATAAATGGTAGATAAATAAAACTTACAAGAAAAAATTGACAACCCAACCCGAAAATAGAGGGTTGGGTTCTGAAAAGTTTCGGGTTGGGTTGGGTTACCAATCCAACCAACCCGAACTTTTGAGTTAGGTCAAAAAAAATCTCTCAACCCGACCCAACCCAAACCATGTACACCCCTAGAGCTTCCCTCCATGTTTGCTAAGGCTTCTTCAATTCTTTGGATTTATTTTCATTTTATAAAATGGAAGTATAGAGAAAGAAATGTATTATTGAGGACCCATGTGAGTGGAATTATCGATCAACTATTTTATCATTCCTTATACTATGTTATAAGTTACACTCTGATAAGTTATGTTACGAAACTATGTTATGTAATTAATTTTGTATGATGCATCGGCCTCCATTGGACATGCCGTGTAAACTATATTAATATGTTCACTCTATGCCTATGAGATATTAGAAATTCAGGTAAGTTAATCATGAAAGATATGATAAGTAGTACGTATGTATATCTCATAAGGATGCTATGTCATGAAAAGGATGGAGGTATAACTTGCATAATAAGTATATGTCATGATTTAATACTATGGGACCTCATGTATTTTGCCGGTCAAGTACATCAGGATAGTTCTTTGTTATGATTAGTACGGACAGATACATTATGATATTTATGTAGTTTCCGATAGCATGAGTGTGTGTAAGTTGAAATGCAGGCCCAGGGTACATATACAAGCTTGCCTAGTCGGTCCATGTGGGTTTGTGTGGGTCATGTGTTGAGAAGTATTACACATCTAGTTTTTCACGAGCTTAACCGCAATAATAGGATTACTTTTTGAGTATTTAAATACTTATTCCACGTACTACCTCTTACTACCTTTTTTTTAGATAAAGGTAAGGCACCCCTTTTTTTTTTAGGTAAGGCACCTTTTTTTTTAAGGTAAAGGTAAGGCACCCCTTTACCTATGATTGTGGCGTTGTGAAAGCTATGGAAGCGAAGAAGGGTAGTTTATGTTTGATGAAGTAACCCGAGGTTAGATTAGAGAGTTTGCATTGTTTTATTTAAATTTATGTTATTTATTTTCGTTATTTTTGCTAATATCGTTGTGGTACATGAATTTCTTATATACATTCAAGTCCATAGCATTATTTATGAAATGTTTTGAAGAAATTTTTATACGCATAGCAGACATGTCATGCATGTAATTGTGACCCTGTTTTTAATAGGAAAATAGAGTCGTTACACTTGGTACCATAGCTCTAGGGTTATAAATTTTGTAGACCAACCTACTATATAGACTCATAATGTTTCCATGGCCTTGCAATGAACGCTTCGTCACAATCAGGTATGCCTTAAGAAAGATAATAAATGAAGTCTATATGTTATGATTTCCTATGATTGGAATGTGAGTACACATAATGTGTCGATGCTATAGAACATGTTTAGATTTAACAAGATTTATACTGTGATTGCGAGCTATGATTAGGTCTCACCTCCCACTTTCGAGATGCTAATGATTCACTTCTAAGGCAAGGTAAGTCAATTGGCATGCAAAACCGACAAGGAACTTCCTTATTCGGCAATGAACATGATATAATTCGGGGTATTATATGAAAAAAAAGGTAGAAGCAGAAGGAAAAGCTGAACTCTTGTTCTATAACAGGTTTGTTGCAAGTGATGTTGTAGCGATCCTATTTGTAGAACATCATGGTTATACATATGAATGTGAAGGAAACAGAGGATTGTTTTACTTCTTGGATACATAAGCATAATACTGAGCCATAGGAACAACAAAGGCTATCACCAACAAACCTCCAACTACAAGAGAAAACTGACCTCGTTTCTCCTCTGTCTCTTCTCGTGATTTGAAGTTAGATTCGCGCTTATTTTCCTTAAACGAAGGACCGCCCGGATCTGGAAGACCGTCGATGGCAGCAACTAACCGCTTCGCGCTGCTATATATGGCTTCATTGTATTTTTCATCGGTAGCTAAGACTGCAGTTGCATAATAAACAATCTTACTCAATCTGCACTTTGTCATAAACTAACAACTACAACCATAATTCACATAGGATTAGAAAGGGGCACAAATACTTCGAACAAAGCACTCCATATATGGGGGTAGCAATACAAAACAACAACTAGTTCATTTGTGGTTTTCTTTTTGTAACTGTTCAAGCCCACCGCTAGTAGATATTGTCCGCTTTGACCCTGTTACGTATCGTCGTCAGCCTCACAGTTTTAATACGCGTCTACTAAGGAGAGGTTTCCACACCCTTATAAGAAATGCTTCATTCCCCTTTCCAACCGAGGTGGATTGTGAGATCCCCCATCAATATCAGATGCATTTTAAAACTTTGAGGGGAAACCCGGAAGGGAAAGCCCAAAGAGAACAATATCTGCTAGCGGTGGGCTTGGGCTGTTACAAATGGTATCAGAGCCAGACACCAGGTAGGTGTGCCAGCAAGGACGCTAGGCCCCCAAGGGGGGTGGATTGTGAGATCCCACATCGGTTGGAAAGGAGAACAAAACACTGCTTACAAGGATGTGGAAACCTCTCCTCACCAGACGCGTTTTAAGACCTTGAGAGGAAGCTCAGAAGGAAAAGTCCAAAGAGAACAATATCTGATAGCTGTGGGCTTGGGCTATTTTACACTTTTCCTTAAAAAATGAGAAACTTATAAGCAACGGCGACTCGTATCAAACACACGGTGTGAAGTCCCACATCGGTTGAAGAGGAGAACGAAGCATTCCTTATAAGGGTGTGGAAACCTCTCCCTAGCAGACGCGTTTTAAAACCGTGAGGCTAATAGCGATACGTAACGAGCAAAGCGGACAATATATACTAGCGGTGGGTTTTGACTATAACAAATGGTGTCAAAGCCAGACACCGGGCGGTGTATCAACGAGGACGTTGGGCCTCCAAGAAGGGTGGATTGGGAGATCCCATATCAGTTGGAGAGGGGAACGAAACATTCCTTATAAGGGCGTGGAAACCTCTCCCTAGCAGACGCGTTTTAAAACTGTGAGGCTGACGGCGATACGTAATGAGCCAAAACGGACAATATGTACTAGCGGTGAACTTGGGCTAATACACAAAGACACTCGATTTTAAGTTCAACAACAAGATACCAATGCACTTAAGGCACCTACTAGTTGTAATGTGTTACAATGTAAGTTGAGCAAGAGGCAGTGGAGATTGTTAGCTAAGGAAGCTGATGAAAATTAGCAGCTTTAAGTGGGAGCTTTGTTCAACGTTCATGACAGATTTGACATAACATTCATAAGTGGAGGAAGTGGTACCTGGGAGGTTCTCTGTTACTGTAGCATCAAGTATGTTTTCTCCAACTGCTTGGATAAAGGCAGGGCCACCAGTAATGGCTCCTTCTTTCTGACTGGTGACAAGAACAACTATACCTTTGTTGTTGCCATCTTCCACAGTGGGATACCAACGCTCCAAAACTTGATCAGCATACTCAAATGCATCAGCTTTGCTCTGCATCCAACAGTTGATAAATTCATATCAGAGTTCATACAGATCTTTTCGTTAGGCATCTTCATATATTTTTGTAACGACTCAAGCGCACCGCTAGCAGGTATTGTCCTCTTTGGACTTTCCCTTTCAGCGTTTGGTAAGGAGAGGTTTCCACACTCTTATAAGAAATGTCTTGTTCTCCTCTCTAACCGATGTGGGATCTCACAATCCACCCCTTTTGAGGGCCTAGTGTCCTCGCTGGCATACTGCCCAATGTCTGTCCATGATACCATTTGTAATAGCTCAAGCCCGCCGCTAGCAAATATTGTCTGCTTTGGGTTTTCCCTTCTGGGGTTCCCCTCAAGGTTTTTAAAACACGTCTGCTAGGGAGAGGTTTCCACACCCTTATAAAGAATGTTTCGTTCTCCTCCCCAATCGACTTGGGATCTCACAATCTACCCCCTTTGGAGGCCTAGCGTTCTCACTGGCACACTGCCCGGCTTTGATACCATTTGTAATAGCTCAAGCCCACCGCTAGCAAATATTGTCTGCTTTGAGCTTTCCCTTCTGGGCTTCCCCGTAAGGTTTTTAAGACACGTCTGCTAGAGAGAGGTTTCCACACCCTTATAAAGAATGTTTTGTTCTCCTCCCCAACAAATGTAGGATCTCACAATCCACCTCCTTTGGGGGCCTAGTGTCCTCGCTGGCACACCGCCCTATGTCTAGCTCTGATACCATTTATAATAGCTCAAGCTCATCGCTAGCAAATATTGTCAGCTTTGGGCTTTCTCTTTCAAGCTTCCCCTCAAGGTTTTTAAAATGCATCTGCTAGGGAGAGGTTTCCACACCCTTATAAAGAATGCTTCGTTGTTCTCTCCAACCAATGTGAGATCTCACTATATTAGATTCCCGAGTCCACTTCTTGCCGTTTGCAACCATTACCGCCCACCTTACCACTCTTTGGATAAGCACTGCTCAACCAAAACCAACCTTGAGAGACAAGAAGGATTACTAAGTTTCCCCCAAAGAGCTTAAACCAAGACCTTAGGTTAAAGGTGATATCTCTAGACATTCCAAGTTTTGGTAGCCTTCATTTCAAACAATCTATCACAATATGATACCCACTTTCTGATAATCACTCTTCAGTAAGATTTTCAAATCTTCATAAACAATCATCAGCCTATTAACACATTTCCTCTAACATAAAGTACAATTCTCTTCCCATAATAACAAAAATCAAATTATTTTTCATGGGTTCTACGATTTGTTTCTCTATCAAGAATTTGAAGGACTTACAGTAAGCTTTCTAACAGTGACAAAATCAATGTGAAAATTCTTCCTCGACTCCAAATCCGTCAACAGCCTCTTCAAATCCGACTTCGTGACTCTACTGAGAACTCCAGCATCGTCCACTAGATGCGACTCCTTCGGCGGCCCATCATTGAGCACATCAAATTCAGACGCCAGAGCATTGTGGGTGGCCAACAATGGGGAAAAGTTGAGCGCTAAAGAAATTGCTAGCGCCGCCAACCCATGTTGGAGATGGGAGAACCAATTCGAGGGAACTGGGAGAGATGATCGGAGAGACTTGGGAGAGGGGTTTTTGAGAGAGAACGAAATGGGGTTAGAGAAAGAAACAAAATGTCTTCTGGGTTGGAAGGAATAAGGGAAGAGATTCTTGGGAGAGGAGGGTTTGGGGTTGAGGAGAGGAGAGAGTGTGTGTGAAGAGAGAATGGTTTCCATGGGAAGATGGAGAGATTCAGATATGGTGAGACATGGATTGCAGAGGGGAAATGGGGTTGAAGGTGTGTTGGTTCCATGAGGAATTGAGTGGTTTGGGATTTTCTTTGGTAGGGACAACTACTCTCTTGCCCACAACTTTCTTTCTTCTTTAGCAAAGATCAATTTCTTCCCCTCCTTTTTTTCAGTGTCCAAGGGGTAGGCGTGTTATCCCTGCTTACATGCTCGTTATATACCAAAACTCTTGTCTTGTATCACTTTATCGCTTTCCTGATGCTCGTTATATACCAATACATTTCGGTAGAATCATGTTTACGATGGATAGACATGAAATGCCATAGAATGTACTATAGAAGGATGTGACCAATCGTCAACTCCTCTCACCTAGATTTTGTATGACCGTTCTACGAAATCACTCTAGGCCTACCACACCTAAATCGTCTTAAAATGTACTCTATCGGGTGCGACTAGTTGTCAAATTCTCTCTTTCTGAGAAGTAATATGTTATTTAAGTCGTTATGTTGCCTTCTGCCAGTAGTCATATAACATTGTTTTCAATCTTTCTCTCTCAATCTTGCTTTCAAACTCTCTTAAAAAAATTTCTCTGTCTCGTTTTCTAAAATCTTATTCGTAGAAACAGGGCTAGAGGCTTAAACATACGTTGTCCGGCCGTAGGCGACGCAATCCTAAGTTGCTTAGTGTCACGGTCCTATATTCTTGACCGTGCGGCGTCGTGATCTATACACGCTCACGACTAGCCTTAAGGGGAATTAAGCCCCATATATACTTTTCACCCCGGCTTTGTGGCTTCGTCGGACCTTAGGCGAGGTTTGTCTTCGCCAATCGAACATCGCTTGTGCGGAATCCAAGCTTGTCCAACCACACACGCCGCCTGTGCGTGTATGTTCATCTCATCGGGGCTTCCCGAACATCCATCCATCCGGGTTCTATCGAGGCATAGGCCCTCCCGTGCCCATACCGAGTCATTTACGGATACCGTACCGGATAGCAGGTGTATGTAGCAACCTCCAACACGCGGGCTAGGGCGCAATACCGGCACACCCGTGCCGTCCGGTACTGTCCTTCAAAAACCCATTTCAAAGGAAGTCGCCCGAGACACTCGTCTCGGCACGCTCGCCCACACTGTGACACACGTATGTGCCACAGGGTAGCTCACTTAGGGCACAGGGCCCAGGGGTGGTGGAGAGCTAACACCATGGTACCCCTATAGTACATTTTGAGCCATTTTCATTCTAACACGAGTATACATGATTTTCGTGAGGTGTCATACGGTGTCGTGCATTGTCTGTCCAATGTCCGATCGACACCAAACTTGGCGAGCATTCATATTTCATATGGACGGACTTAACTCCCGAACCGCATGACCAAATTCCTTCCGAAACCTCGACTTTTGAGGCTAAGGCCCGGGGCCCTACCCAGCCCTTCAACAAGCCTATCTTGTCCTTCATGTCTATGTTGATGTCTCTGTTATGCTTGTGTCTCAACATGTCTTCAATACCCACTTTGCGTGGTGGTGTGTTGGATGATGCATCGTCCTCCTTGATCGCATCATGGCATTCTTCTACGTTGGCCCGCATATGGCCGGATGGGCGTCTCTTGAGGGACGCCCCTTTGCTTGTCATGGCGTGAGGGTCACAACCTACTCTCTTCATAGTAAGGTTGTGACATTCTCCCCCACTTAACTTAGTCATCGTCCTCGATGACTTACTCGGGTCACAATCATATTGCAGATTGTGACACTTAGCTCGCTCAGTGCTGAGAGTGAGTATCGCACAATCGACAAATCTATTGCTAAAAAAAGTGTCATTGTGACATGTAGCTCGAGAGGACAAAAATGAGAAAGATATAAAGTAATATAACATGTTCATACCAAGTATCTCATTCCTACTTGAGAATGAGTTTAGGACATCTCTTATCAAAACGAGACAAGCGAGCATGTAGATAGAACGTGAGATGAATCACAGGATCCCCTAAAAGTAGACTATTTTCATACAACCAAAAGAGTATGAGCATTTGAAAACGTTCCCTTTTCCATTCGATTATACTTTATCATCAACTGGATTTCTCTGTACATGTCAATATTACTCGAGATCAACGTCTATAGGCTCGATATCTACTAAAAAAAGAGAGAACTCATTTCCGACATCCTAAGTTTGTAGACCAGATTGTTGCTTAGCTCCTAAAAAAGCTAAAAGATTAAGCCAATTGTGTGTAACTTGTAAGTGGATAGAGTTTTAAAGTATTATGAAGCCATCCTCGTTGTAATTTTAAATAAAATAAATCAGCTTTATCTACATTGGATATGAAAGCTATCCTAATTTCCTTATGGCCCTTCTTCTTTCTTTATGCCTCCACCCTCCAAACCTTCAGCAAAACCCCACCGCCGCCGTCCCCCACCCGACCACCGTCGGATTTCACGAGCCTACATCGCTGAATTCCAATTCCAAGAGACATTTCATCCTCAAAACAGCTTCACTCTGTCTAATTTCATTGATTCCAAAATGCCCAGTTGCCCAATCTTCCCAAATTTCGCCTACTTCGAAACAAGGCCTTCCTGGCCTTGCAAATACAAAGTCTTGGTTTCAGTTTTATGGTGATGGGTTCTCCATTCGTGTGCCGCCTCAGTTTGAAGACCTCACGGAGCCTGAGGTATGAACAAAATACCTCACTGATTTCTGTTTGTTTAATCGTGGTGTTGTGTGTGTTACCTCTGCTTCCACCAATATGAATAGTTTAAGGTTATTTACGCTTCATATTTGTTTGGAAACACACATGTTTAGTTGCTGTTAATGTCAATGGCATTAAGCAGAAGGCTCCAGCTTCAGGGCTTTGAGAATACCCCTTAATGTTTTGATTGGGAATTCTAACCTCAAGCTTTAGAATTATTATTGGCGTTGCTAGGTGGGGTTGAGAGACAGAGTCAGATTTTGGGGTTCTTCGATTGTGAGATCCTAGAATGGTTGGAGAAGAGAACGAAACATTTCTTATAATAGTGTGGAAACCTCTCCATAGCAGACGCGTTTTAAAACCTTGAGGGGAAACCCGACGGAAAAGCCCAAAGAGGAAAATATCCGCTAGTGGTGGGCTTGGTACTGGGCGGTGTGCCAGTGAGGACGTTGGTCCCTAAGGGGGTGGATTGTGAGATTCCACATCAGTTGGAGAGGAGAACGAAGTATTCCTTATAAGGGTGTGGAAACCTCTCCCTAGCATACGTGTTTTAAAACCTTGAGGGGAAACCTAAAGGGAAAGTCAAAAAGGACAATATCTACTAGCGGTGGGCTTGGTAGCGGGTGGTGTACCAGTGAGGACGTTGGTCCCCAAGGAGGGTGGACTGTGAGATTCCACATCGGTTGGAGAGGAGAATGAAGCATTTCTTATAAGGGTGTAGAAACCTCTCCATAGTAGATGCGTTTTAAAACCTTAAGAGGAAACCTGAAGGGAAAGCCCAAAGAGGACAATACTGGTATATGGACAACTGTGTGGACCGATGGGCTTAATCTGCTAGCGGTGTGCCAATGGGGATGTTGGGCCCCAAGGGGGGTGGATTGTGAGATCCCACATCGATTGGAGAGGAGAACGAAGCAATACTTATAAGGGTGTAGAAACCTCATCCTAGCAAACGCGTTATAAACCTCGAGGGGAAACCTAAAGGGAAAACCCAAATAGGACAATATCTGCTAGTGGTGGGCTTGGGACCGGGCAGTGTGCCAGCAAGGACGTTGGGCCCTTAAGAGAGGTGGATTGTGAGATCCCAAATCGGTTGGAGAGGAGAACGAAACATTCCTTATAAGGGTGTAGAAACCTCTCCCTAACAGACACGTTTTAAAACCTCGAGGGGAAACTCGAAGGGAAAGCCCAAAAAGGACAATATCTCCAGCGGTGGGCTTGGGTTGAATTTTTTCTTGATTTTATTAGTGTATTCCACACAAGAGCTTGATGTGATCTTCATGTAAAGAAACAACAGCTACTAATTAGACTATATCTTTGTTCAACTCCTCTCCTACCTTTAGGCATTCTTATAACCATTCCCTTATGCTCGGTAGCTGTGGCCTTTTCTTGTACTTGTAAAAGGCTTATCATTTGCAGCTCGCTAAGTTATGTGCTTGGGGCTTGTAGGATTTCAATGCTGGACTATCTCTTTATGGAGATAAGGTAAAAACGAAAACGTTCGCAGCTCGGTTTGGATCTCCTGATGGGTAATGATATTTCTCTTCGTTCATATTGTTTGCTTTATGTATTTGGCTTATATTCATTCTGCTTTGTTCGTTAACACAGCTCTGAAGTTCTAAGCGTTGTCACTCGTCCAACGAATCAACTTAAGATCACCTTTCTAGAGGTAGCACAATGATGGCTGTGAAGTTTTCATTTGGTAATTCTAAAGAGCATCAATTTCTTACTAAACAGTTCATATCTAGCAAACCGTTTCTAAGCTCGGTGGCTCTTTCGTACTAAGAAGCTCTACCTAGAGAAAATCTCCATCAAATCTTAAACTGTTAAGTCATGTTTTGGAGCTTTTAAGCCCAAGATTGTTTGCTTACTGTTAACTCTGAGCTTCCCAAAGAGGTTTTTGAAGTTTCTAGTCACGAACTTCGATAAAAAAGATTCTGTTTTAGTTCTACGTACGTGCTTATTGAGTTATGTTCGTGTTTTATGGATAACGGTTTTAGGAGCTTCCGTTTTTTCTTGCGAAAAACAGGCGAAAGATATAACTGATATAGGTTCCTTGAGGGAGGCTGCAAAAATCTTTGTTCCAGGTACACATTTTGTGTTCAATATGCTAAGTAACTTTTTTGTGGTCATTTGGCTGCACATTTCATTCTAGCTATTGGGTTTGGTGTTCTTACAATGATAGGTGGTGCAACGTTGTTTTCGGCCCGAACGTTTAAAATTAAGGACGATGAAGGTTTCAGGTAACTATGCTACCAAGGCGTCCTTAGCTAGTTAGATTTATTTTTATCTTTTCGAGCTTTGATTAAGATCAATGAAACAATGGAATTGCATAATACAAAATGAAGAAAAGGCCACTTTAGCAAAAGCTTGTAGAAAGAAAGTCGACTCGAGATTACGAAAATGGTTGTGGTTGTTGAGAAGAAGAGGCAAAGGCTAGTTATAGAAATCCTTAGAAATCAAAACTCTAGAAAGGAAGGAACCTAACCATAGAGCATGCCTCTCAAAGGGCTCACGAGCTATCTAAAGTGCGGATCGATTGTTCCACAAAATAGGTAGGAAGTGTCGGTACACCAAAGAGTCCATCATTGAGCGATAGATTGAATGAGTTCAAGCTATGGTAGCCATGTACCGGAGGTTTATTGTAAATACCCAGATCCACCGCTAGCAGATATTGTCCTCTTTGGGCTTTCCCTTTCAGGCTTTAAAACGCGTCTGCTAAGGGAAGATTTCCACACTCTTATAACGGGTGGTTTGTTCTCCTGTCCAACCAATGTGGGACATCACAATCCACCCCCCTTCGGGGCCCAGCGTCTTCGCTGGCACTCTTTTCTTCCTCCAATCGATGTGGAACCGCCCCCAAATCCACCTCCCTTTGGGGCCCAGCGTCCTTACTAGCACACAGCCTCGGGGAACAGCGAGAAGGCTGGCACATCGTCCGGTGTCTGGCTCTGATACCATTTGTAACGACCCAGATCCACCGCTAGCAGATATTGTTCTCTTTGGGCTTTCCCTTTCGGGCTCGCCCTCAAGGCTTTAAAACGCATCTGCTAGGGGAAGGTTTCCACACCTTTTTAAATGGTGGTTTGTTCTCCTCCCCAACCAATGTGGGACATCACATTTATATTTTACGAGTTTTCTTGGCAACCAAGTATGATAAGGTTAGACAACCGTCTTAAGGTTTAGATGGAATGAGTTCAAGCTATCGTAGCCATGTACCTGCGGTTTATATTCTACGAGTTTTCTTGGCAACCAAGTATGATAGGGTTAGACAGTTGTTGAAGTTAGTGGATCCTAACTCACACTCAAGAACATAAACAATGCTATGAAATAATAATCTAGATCTAGTCTTCTTTGCCTATATAAGCTTTCATATTTCCATTTGATTACCTCTGTTTCGTTAAATTCAGGACGTATTACTTCTACGAGTTTGGGAAGAACGAAGAACACGTCGCGTTAGTAGCAACTGTTAATAGTGGACAGGTTTGTGATATACAATTTACCTTACATACTAAACTTCTTACTCTGATGAAGACGTGAGTTTGAGCCCTTTGACTTGCTTTATGACATTTGGATGAAGTTGTAAAATGGTAGAACTTGTATGAATAAGAGTTGATTCAAAGTTAAATTGTTCATGCCAGTAAATTCTTATTAATTGGTATGTGAATATGGCAAACATAACTTTAAAATTTTGAGTTCTGTCTGGCTATGAGATTCCATATCGGTTGGAGAGGGAACAGAGCACTTTTTATAAGAGTGTGGAAACCTCCCCCTAGAAGACGTGTTTTAAAACCTTGAGGGAAGCCCAGAAGGAAAAGCCCAAAGAGGACAATATCGGCTAGTGGTGGGCTTGGGCTATTACAAATGGTATCAGAACCAGAGACCGAACGGTGTGCCAATGAGGACGTTGGGCTCCCAAAGGGGGTGGATTGTGAGATCCCACATCGATTGGAGAGAGGAACAAAGCATTTCTTATAAGGGTGTGGAAACCTCTCTCTAGAAGACGCGTTTTAAAACCTTGAGGGGAAGCCCAGAAGGGAAATCCCAAAGAGGACAATATCGGCTAGTGGTGGGCTTGGGCTATTACAAATGGTATCAGAGCCAGATGCCGAGTGGTGTGCCAGCGAGGACGATGGGCTCCCAAGGGGGTGGATTGTGAGATTCCACATCGGTTGGAGAGGGGAAAGAAGCATTTCTTATAAAGGTGTGGAAACCTCTCCATAGAAAATGCGTTTTAAAACCTTGAAGGGAAGCCCAGAAGGGAAAGCTCAAAGAGACAATATCTGCTAGTGGTGAGCTTGGGCTGTTACAAATGGTATCAGAGCCAGACGCCGAGCGGTGTGCCAGTGAGAACGCTGTGCTTCCAAGGGGGGTGGATTGTGAGATCTCATATCGGTTGGAGAGGAGAACGAACCACTCCTTATAAGGGTGTGGAAACCTCTCCTCATTTTAAAACCTTGAGGGGAAGCCCAGAAGAAAAAACTCAAAGAGTACAATATCTGCTAGCGGTGGACTTGGGCTTGGGCTTGGACTGTTACAAACTCATCCAATTTGTCTTGACATAGCGTCTTCTTTGTCGTAGGCGTTTGTTGCCGGAGCAACCGCACCATTGTCCAAATGGGATGAAGATGGCATAAAACTCCGTTCTGCTGCTATATCTCTAACCGTACTATAATCAATTGCTGATCAAGTTATTTTCATTAGCTTGTGAGTACTCCTCAAAACTTTACTCTCATGAATTGAATATCATATAAAATCTCGAATAAATTATAAATTTATATCGTGAACTTTGAATATTATGCCTATTTAATCCGTAAACTTCAAAAAAAAAACATATGATTTATGTTTCTTAACTCTTGATGATGCTCGTATTTAGCTGCTAAATTAATACCGTTAACGACATGCTCGTAACATTAATATTGATTGAGTTGACATGATATGCTGAACTAAATTATCGTAGTGTTCAATATCTAGAGAATATAATCGAACCTAAAGTCTTCGTTACGGTGAGCATGAAGTGAACTATTTTATGATCACTAGGCCTTAATGAACTTCATTTTAACATCACTCGACCTTTTTGTAACTATGATCTTAGTTTGATTAGGTTGGATTGGAACACTTTCTTCGGTCATTTCTTTCCATGAAAACACGGTTTCTTACTAAACGAACATACGTTTAAGATCCTATTGTTGCTGTCGTATGAACTATAGTTTGCTCTTCCCTATGCAAATATTGAGCTCATTTGAAATGCTCGGCTTGCTCTAAAGATTGTTCGAACCTAACTTGTGAGAATTGTTTGATTCTGTTTGATTGTTGTCAAACTTGAACCCAAGATTATTACGTGTTGAAAATGATCGTTTTTTCTCTTTTGATAAGGTATATAGAGATGTCCACGGGATGGAGAGTGGAGACCGGGATGCTTTCCTTGTCTCTGTCCACGCCTCTTGTTTTAAACCTCATTTTCATGAAATTCTCTATTTATGTAACAGTTCAAGCTCATTGCTAGAAGATATTGTTCACTTTGGCCCGTTACGTGTCTCCGTAAGCCTCAGTGTTTTAAAATACGTCTACTAGAGAGAGATTTCTACACCCTTATAAGGAATGTTTCATTCCCCTCTCCAATCCACCTCCCTTGGGGGTCTAGGGTCCTTGCTGGCACACCGCCTAGTGTCTAGCTCTAATGTCATTTGTAACAGTCTAAGCTCATGGCTAGTAGATATTGTTCTTACAATCCACCTACCTCCCTTGAGGACTCAACGTTCTCGCTGGCACAATGTCCTGTGTCTAACTCTATAACAGTTCAAGTCTATTGCTAACAAATTGTAACGGCCCAAGCCCACTGCCAGTAGATATTGTCCTCTTTGGGTTTTTCCTTTCGGGCTTCCTCTCAATGTTTTTAAAAGGGGAAGGTTTCCACACCCTTATAAAGATTGTTTTGTTCTCCTCCCCAACTAATGTGGGACATCACATAGATATTGTTCGCTTTGGCTCGTTGCGTATCACTGTCAATCTCACGGTTTTAAAATGCACATATTAAAGAGAGGTTCCCACACTCTTATGAATGTTTCATTCTCCTCTCCAACCGATATGAGGTCTCACAATATTTTTTAAAATATTGAAAAGCCTCACTATTTTTATTAATGAATTATTTGATTCCATGTCTAAACATAAGATCCATTGTTCATAGCCATTATCAGATCTTAGTTGTGTAATGAATGCAAGGCCACTAGAACTTGAACTCTAGAGGTAAAGCCAATTTGTTGTCGAAGGGTGGATCGGAATATTTTCCGGTGAGTATTTGTGACGACACAAACTGATTCGCAGCTTCTGAGTAATGAATTCCATCCCAATTGATATACTTCGAGCTATTGTCGCACCCTTTTCCCGTGACTGTCGTCCCATTCAACGTCTTCGTCTGTCCACAGCCGATATCCCGGTCGTAGTTTAGAGGTGGACCTCCGTAGCCACAGCAAGCCATGATAGGTTGTTCAAACCCTGCCATACAACAATGCTGCAAGTCATCAAGATTTTACAGGATTAACCGAGACTATATATAGACAGAAGTAGAGCAAGATGGGTGACCGAGCCGTGAATAATTGGCGATGAGATTGGATTTTATCGAGTAGATATCGATGTATGTGACCGTGCCATCGGTGTATTGGCCCTGCAGTTTCTTACAGAGAGCATGAAGCTGTAGATTGAAGAGCTTGGCAGCTTGGTTGTGTGACGTGACGCATCCAAATTCATCGAGCTTTGATGGGTCGGTTCCAAATTTAGCAACGTTCTGAGCTAAGCATCCTAGGGGACCTGTGTTGTGTATCCAAAAATTCCTGGCCCCTTCATTGTACAGTTGCTGAAAAATAGGCATAGCGAAGGGACGATCGAGCAACAAGTTAAAAAATACTCTTAAGCTTTCAAAAGTTTCTTTATTGTTAGTTTTGAATGAAAATCGTTAATATTTCGTTTAAAAAATATTATTGAATTTTCCCGAGTGTTTTCAACTTTCAAAATTACATTTATACCCTTTCAAGTTTTTTATTCGTATCTTTAATATACGGACAGAACCGATAGTATCATGTATTAAAAATAACTATAAATTTTCAAGAGTAGCATTAATATTTTTAATTTTTTTTAAAAAAGTTAAAAATAGTTTTACCCTCGCTAGGTTAAAGTAGACGAGAGAAAGAAAATCAGACAAAGAGATGATCCATACGACGTTGAAAAATGGTTAACAATATTAATGTTACATCTGATAGTTCATTAGTATTTTTGAAACGTAGTACTCAGTCCATATAGCAATAGTAAGAGTATTTTAAAAAACGTCAAGTATTAACGATTTTCATCCAAAACTAACTATAGGAAGAAACCATTGGTCTAACCTGAATTCCGTTCTCAAACTCGGCTAAAATGGTTGGTATCGAGGCAAGAATTTGATCGAGGGTTTTGGAGTAAAATGCACCAGCAAGATCATTTTGACCAATATCGAACATGTATAGCCCCTTTTGGAAGTAATCTTCATCTGGTATGTATTTATCAAACTTCTTACCACCTATACAAAGCAACACAAACCGTCTCGGGATGTTCGTAAAAACTCGATAACTCGAAAATTCCAATTATTCCAAATCAATTCTTTCGGGTTGAATTGGGTTATGAACTTATTTGAGTTGGATTAGGTTCCAATAAATAAAAATATTATAGATTAGATTAGTTCATACACTATACTAAAATCAGACTATGTTAAACTGAACCACTCGAATTTACTGTGAATTTAAAAAAAAAAACTGCTTACTATCCTATTAGACGTGTAGATATATTTATTTTATCTTGATTTTTATTTAATTTCATAATTATTTTATTATTATTATTTATTCTTCAACCCTCTCCAAAATAACTTTTTAACTATTTGGAATATTATTTTTCAAAATATATATTAAAATTGAGTTGCTAATCTTAATTAAATATTTGATAATAAATAAATAAATATTTTAGGAACTAACATTTTATTTTTATTAAAAATAAAATTTTGAATAAATAATTCAAACAACCGAGCCAATCCAGCCAAAAAATAAAATTGGGATAAAATTGGATTCATCTTACTTAAATATCTAAAAATAAATAAATAAATATTTTACAACTAATATTTTATTTTTATTAAAAAAATTAAATAAATGGCTCGAACAATTTAAATCAACCCAACCCAAAATTTTATAGTTAGGCTAGATTCAACCCCACCCAAAAATTTTATAATCTAATTGGGTTTATCTTAATTAAATATTTAAAATAAATAAATAGGGTTCTAATTAACATCTTAAAATTTAAATTCTGAACTATCGAAATCAACTCAACCTAACTCAAAAAGATTTATGATTAGTCTGTATTGAGTTAAATTCATTATTCAATAACAGTTATTTGGATAACTCGAACCATAACAATTATGTAAACATTTATGTTAGACGAACACAACTCTCCACAATGGTATGATATTGTCCACTTTGAGCATAAGCTCTCATGGCTTTGCTTTGGGCTTCCCCAAAAGGCCTCATACCAATGGAGTTAGCATTTCTCACTTATAAACCCATGATCATTCCCTAAATTAGTCGATGTGGGGACTTCCATCATCCAACAATTTAAACTTGATCGAACTCAAACAAGGGTAGAACGATAGCAAAATTACCTTTGACGGCTCGAAGCTCAAGAACTCTCGCTTTGAAATGGAGAAACTGATTCAACTGAACCCCAAGGGAAAAAGGGGAGACAGCCGTAGCAGCTGCCGGAAGAATAGTGGACCCTGCCGCTGCATAATTGCACCCCTTCCGAAAACTTGGCGCGCCAACCGAATCCAGATACGGATTCAAGTACGGCATATCCATCGCATCCACTGCACCAAAAACACATCCCAACAACATCCAACCCAAGCTTACCATTAGTATATGGACGACATCGTAAATAGACGTTTCAACTCTTTTAAAAGTAATATTAATATCCTTAATTTTATAAAAAAAATAAAAATTAAAAAGTCGTTATTACAGTTAGTATATAGACGAAAACTATCACTCCAAAATTTCTTATTCTTTTTTCTCGCATTTTAAATATTATCTTAATTTTCTTCTTTCGTTTCTCGATCTATCCATATCGATGTATGGACAGATATTTAAATTTGTCTAAAACAAAAAATTATCATGAAATAGGTAAAAATAAAATTTTAAATTTTATATACTTCCCTTTGGAGCCAATGTACTCGCTAGCATATATTAGACGAACACGACTCTCCACGATGGTATGATAGTGTCAACTTTGAGCATAAACTCTCGTGGCTTTGCTTTGTGCTTCCCAAAAGTCCTCATCACAAGGGAGAGTGTTTTCGATTATAAAAACATGATCATTCCCTAAATTAACCATCGTTCAAGCCCACTAATAATAGATATTATCTATTTTGGTTCGTTATTTATCCTTGTCAGTCTCATAATTTTAAAACAAATCTACTAAAGAGAGATTTCTCCATTAACTATTTATTATAAAAGCGAAGAGTATGGAGTGGAAGAAAATTTACTGAGAAAATCAACGATGAGGCGGCCATTGCAGAACCTTCCAGTGGAAGGAGTTTTGAAGTAATTTTGTCCGTAAGGCAAACTCAGGCTAAATCCCTTGCCGGCGACGAGATCGCCGGTGTCGGAGTTCGAATCGCCGAAGTTGAAGACTGCCGGATAATCGAATACAGCCGAACTTCCGATCCGGAAAATCGTCGAACACATTGCGAGGAACAGAGGAATCGCGAAGGATTTTGTTAGAGAAATCGCCATGGCCGATTGTTCAGAAATGATTTCAGTTTCCCGATGATGAAAGATCGTTATTCCGGTGGGATTATTATATCGGCGGAGAAAGAACGTTAGGGTTTAATTCAAGGGAAGGCAATATGAAAGGTTGAAGCTAAGCTTTCCCTTAGAGCCTCAATTCACACACTAACTCCCAATATATTTTTTGAATGGAAAATGGCTGTTTTAAGCCACCAAAATTAATTCAATTGGATTAAAAATTAATTTTTAACCTTTTATTTTTTTAATAATTTACCGAAAATTAGATTTACATTTATTGGTATTTGGATAATTTTTTTTTTTTTTTTTTTTGTAATAATTTAATTTTTTTTTTTTGTTTCATTTCTATAGTTTTTAGGGTTTTTCTTTAATTATTTTTTTATTTTTAAGATGTTTGTCACACTTCATCACAAAAGTCGATGACTAATTTAAACGAGGGAAAACGTCACAACCCTACTAACAAGAGATTATATTGTGGTTAGTAGGGTTGGTTAGTAGGGTTGTGACCCTATGTCTAGAAAAAGGTGACACCATCCATCGGACCACGTGAGAACCAATAAAAATAATTGTCATGACACCGAATATGGGTGTTCATGGGTTGGGCTGAGGCAAATCCCGTGATGTCCCACATTGGTTGGAGAGGAGAACAAACCACCATTTACAAGGGTCTGGAAACCTTCCCGTAGCAGACGTGTTTTAAAACCTTGAGGGGAAGCCCAAAAAAGACATCGTTACAATCCCAGTTGTTCAAGTTTCAAACAACTCTTATTAAATAATAAACCCCAATTTTCAAGTTGTTCCGTTTATTTAAAATTATGTTTTTAATAAAAATAAAATGCAAAAATATATTTTTATTTAAATTGACAACAAATTCAAAGGTTAATCTAGAGAAACTTATAAACCAATCTAACTTATAATTTTTTTATTTATTTGAATTCGACCTCGTCTCAATAAGGTCATAATTCAACCCAAACTATACGAGTTAGGTTGGGTTGATCGAGTTCTCGGGTCATCAATTTTTTGAATCTCCTACCGACTCGAGATTAATTGTAAAACTAACCATTGACTTTTAAAATTATAATTAATGTCTTATTTACCCGATTGATAAGTCAGATTTCTTTAATCCTATCTTATAAAATTTCAAAAAAAAAAAAGGGATTATTTTGCAATTAAGCAAAAGGGGTAAAAAATTATTTAAAGGAAATTTTGTTTTTACTTTAATTTTAAAAAGTTTAAAATGGAAGTAAAAGAAAAAATTATTAATTTGAAAATATTATATGGGATATTTATAAAATATTTTTCTAATTTGAGAGAATTTTATTGGGTGGAAATTTGCTAAATTAATACGTCAATATTTGGTAAGCTGAACCTGTATGATTTGAATTTGATTATGAATTTATTTCGATTGGATTGTGTTCAAATAAATGAAAATTTGTTGAATTAAATTGGTTCGGTATTCTCCTAAATTTAAATTGAATTTAATTAAACTCACTCGAATTGATTTTTAAAAAATACATTTTTTTTATTTAATTTCATAATTATTTTTTTAATTATTTAAAACGGAGTCGTGAATTTTAATTATATAGTACTTTACTTTTATTAAAAATAAAAATTTGACAAAATAAATGGGTTAATTTACAAAGTTAATCTTTTTCTTTATTTTTTATAAAACTGAAAATTTTAATTTAATTTGATAAATATTTAATAATTAATAATTAATAATAGTTCATTAAAATAAAATATTTGTATTAAATAACATATACAAATAAAATCAGTCTATATTCTTCTCATATTATTTTAAACTTTTTTAATTGATGCAATTCTATTTTAGTAAGTAATTATTTGTTAATGTTAAATAAAAATTATTATATCACTATTATAAAATAATAATAAATTTTAACCATATAATATAATTTTATATCATGTCGAGTATGTCATTTAAATTGTTCATACATAGATTATTACATTATCATCGAATATTTTCTATTATAACCGTCCTCATTGAAGCTGCCACAGTGACGGGATCATAGTTTCGAATCGACAATTGAGTTATTGTTACCATATAAACATACACGAACTGTGTTATAAAAGATGTGAGATAAAAATTAGGATTTAGAACTTGAGAAAGAAAGGCCTTTTGTGATCCAACGAGAAGGGTGGATCAGAATATTTTCCGGTGAGTATTTGAGATGAAACATACTCGTTTGCAGCCTCGGTGTAATGAGTTCCATCCCAGTTGACATACTTCGAGCTATCGTTGCACCCTTTTGCCGTGACGACCTTCCCGTCTAACGTCTTCGTTAGCCCACAAGTGATTCGATTGTCGTAGTTGAGCGGAGGACCTCCATAGCCACAGCAAGTCATAATAGGTTGTTCAAAACCTACCACAATTGTAAAAAGTAGTGATTGAGTTATGACGCGAACACGTTTTTATTGTAAGTCATTTCAAATCGATCTTAAATCGGCTGACCTAGTTGGGAATAATTTGCGACGAGATTGAATTTTATCGCGTAGATGTCGACGTATGTAACGGTGGCATCGGCATATTGGCTTTGTAACGTTTTACAAAGAGCATGGAGCTGTGAATTAAAGAGGTTTGCAGCTTGGTTGTGTGAAATGAGGCATCCAAATTCATCGAGCTTTGATGCGTCAGTGCCAAAAGTAGCAATATTTTGAGCCAAGCACCCTAGAGGACCCGTGTTGTGAATCCAAAAATGTCTCGCCCCATTCTCGTACAGTCTCTGAAAAATAAGCGAGTTTTTAGTGTCACACAATCACTTCATGACTTTTAAAAAAATACGATTATGATAATTAGTATTCGGGTCGAGTTGGCTCCTAGAGGTGGAATCAGTAAATATATAAACAACCAAACGGGCAAGTCTTATGTTGACTGATTGACTGAGATCAAAAGGCATATGCTCTATTTGCAAGAAGTTATTGACAATGTTTGATATTTACAATCTCGTTGGGATGAGATTGCACCAAAGCTAATAAGATTGATGCAATAACTGGTGTAACAGCCAAACGGACAAGTCCCACATTTTGGCTCGTTACATATCACCTCACCCTCATGGTTTTAAAACACGTCTACTAGGGAGAAGTTTTCACATCTTTATAAGGAGTGGTTCGTTCCCCTCTCCAACTGATATAGAATCTCACAATTGATTGCCTAGATAGAATGACTGTCAAAGAGCTGATGTTTAAGGTTGAGTTATTAAAAGACAAAGCCATACGATTCAACAGCTTCGAGCGTGGGATAGCTCGACAAGCTTGGCTACCCACATGAAGGAGCATGTCAAAAGTTTAAACAACTCCCCGTAACCGATAGTTAAGATGATTTTAGACCTTTCTTAAGATGTTGTCAAAGTCGAGGTGGCAGAGGAGAACCAAACCCTAAAAGAGGGTATAGTCCAATACAACATAGAAGCCTAAACCCTTCTGTAAAGTTCGAGATGTCAAGACTCGAGAACTTCATCTTCAACTTCAAAAAGTACTTTTGACGTACTAATACAATGACAAAAGAAAACCCTAAAATTAATCACTCGCAAACCTAAACATAACTCAACGATTTTGGGTCGTGTATGCTTGTCAGAAGTACAAATCTAATCCTCTTTTGAACGTAAAAATTATTCAAATTTAACTAGAAAGAAGGTAATATTGATTGAGAATGAACCTGAAGGCCAGTCTGAAAATCAGTTAAAATGGTGGGTATTGCTTGATCCAGAGGAGTTTTGGAGTAAAATGCAGCAGTAAGGTCATTCTGACCTATATCAAACATGTAAACCCCCTTCTTGAACGACTTTTCTACCGGTAGCAACTTGTTCACTTTTTTATTACCTGAAGCATAAACAATATTTTTAAACATTCTCGAGTAGATATTGTCCTATTTAGACTTTTTTTTTTTTTTTTTTTTTTTATAGTTTTTTCTCAACGTTTTTAAAACGCATCTATAGTAAGATGAGATGCGACGTTGTATTGAGAGACTCTAGCCTGAGTAGAGCCAAGGTCGAACCGAATGACTTGGCATAGCGTAGAGGCAAGTCGGATGTGTCGCAGACGATTGAACATGCACACGTAGGCGGCGTGTACGGTCGAACAAGCTTGGATTCCGCACAAGCGATGTTCGATGAGCGAAGAAAAACCTCGCTTAAGGTCCGACGAAGCCACGAAGTCAAGGCGAAAAATATATATGGGGCTTAATTCCCCTCAAGGCTAGTCCTGAGCGTGTCAAGATCATGACGACGCACTGTAATAAATGTAGGACCGTGACAGTTGGTATCAAGAGAGGTTTTCACACTCTTGTAAAAAATGCTTCGTTCTCCTCCCCCAACCGATGTGGGATCTGACACGAATTATGCTCAAACCGACGTGTTTCTTATACCCATTTCTCTTTTTTTTTTTTTAATTCTTTTTTAATCAAAATTCAAAAAAAAAAAAAAAATTAAATCATGAATTATCAAGTATTTACTCAAAAACTTTATTACCCGTAAAAATAGTGTTTATAAGCTTAGTTTTAAAAGTCAAATGATTGTGAAAGGAGACTATAAGGAGTGTTCGACTTATTTGACGTTTTAGGCACAATAATGAGGTATCGTGAATCATGAAAATCGTCGTTTTCTTCGTAAGATCAACGTTTCATATTTTTCAAAATGAAAATGATATCGAAATGTTATACCTTTGGCTCGAAGCCGAAGAACCCTATCTTTGAAATGGAGGAACTGGTTGAGCTGAACCCCAAAGGCAAAGGGGCTAATAGATGCAGCAGTTGCAGGAAGAACAGTGGAACCACCAGCCGCGTAATTGCACCCTTTTCTGAAACTTGGCCTCCCCACCGACTCCAAATACGCCCTCAAATGTGGCTTCCCCGTTGCTTCCACTGACACCCAAGTAGAAAAATCCGTTAAAAAAGATGGAATATTGTAACGTTTGAAAAAAAATTAGATAATCAAAATTTTAAGGGTATTTTCGTAATTAAACCTAACACAATTACGGTCGAATATGAGTCAAAGCTAAAAAAATTAAACGTTCAACCTCGAAGATAGTAATATTGAGTACAGAATGTAACGACTAAAGCTTATCGCTACCCGATATTGTCCTTTTTAAGCTTTTACTCTCGAGCTTCCCTAAAAAAATGATTCGTTCTCCTCCCCAACCGATACGAGATCTCACACAGAAGTAACTAAGTACTCATAATCCCTTGTTCCCACTCTAGAACATGTGTAAATACTCTAATTGTTTTAATGACGTGATATATTTTAAATATTTAATATTTATTAGCCTCTGTTTGGTTGTTAAAGTGAACATAACTCGATGATAATTGTTTTAAGGTTTGAATGTTCAAATTTTCATATTTTCACTTCTCGTAATAAAAAAAATTAAGATATTTTTTAATGTGTATTTAGAAATTGATTTCTAGTTTAAAATGTGTTCGGTGAACTAAAAGTGTGTTCGATAATTAAATTACGAGATATTTTATGCTATGAAATTAGTATAATCAAATTCTCATGTTCTATATTAATTTAATAAATTTTTTTATTAATATAAAATTAAAAATTTTAAAATGTTAAGGCGAAAATGATTTGGGAATATTTAGATAATAATTTATTATTTAAAAAATGACGAAAATGATTTTTTTTTTTTACAAAAAAAAAAAAAAAAAAAAAAAAAAATTAAAAGTAAAAACAGATAAAAGTTCAAAGCATTGAAGAAAAACGGATTGAAACAGAAACTGGAATAGTAAAATTGATGAACAGTCGAGAAGTTTACTGAGAAAATCAACGATGAGGCGGCCATTGCAGAACCTTCCAGACGAGGGGCTCTGGAAGTAAGTTTCTCCATAAGGCAGGGGGAGGCGGAATCCCTTGCCGGCGAGAAGCTCGCCGGTATCGGAGTTCGAGTCGCCGAAATTGAACACCGCCGGATAATGAAAAACACTGGAACTTCCACAGCGGCAAATCGTCGAACACATTGAGATCATCAGCGGAATGGCGAAGAATTTGGTGAGAGAAATCGCCATGGCGGATCCAGATTCAGAAGCAGAGTTCCGATGATGAAAAAATCTGGAATCCGGCGGGATTTTATTGGCGGAGAGAAAGGCTTAGGGTTTAATTCAAGAGAAGGCAATATGAATGATTGAAGCAAAGCTTTCTCTTCCCCTAAATTTAACTTTCATCCATCGCCAAAAATTTGCAGAGAAGTCCAATCGAAAATGGCGGTTTTAACGCAGAGCAAAAAAATTAAAAAAAAATAAAAAAAAAAAATTGAAAATTTCTTCTTATTTGCAATTTAGTCCCTTTACTTTCTATAATTCATTATGGTGCGGAAAAGTAATTTTTTTAAATGGAATTATAAATTTATTTAAGTTTATATTTATTTAGATTCTTAAAAAAAATATATTATATGTAAAAAAGGTTCTTATATTTTTTAAATTTTATATCCGATAGATATTCGATTTATTCAATATTTTTAAATAATTCACAGATCGTAACTACACAAAATTTTTTATTTTATGTTTAATAAATCGATTCATTTTAAAAAATTCAAGTAAGCTAAAATACAAAATTAAAATTTTATAAACTTATTAGATATTTTTTAAGTCAAATGATTGGTCGGGTATACATTTAAAAATTTTAAAATTCATAGGCTAAATTTTTAATTTTTTTTAAAAAAATTAGAGTATAATATTTGAAATTATTAAAGGTACTATAAAAATAAAATTTTAAAAATTATTGGTACTAACTTAAAATAAAAATTTATTTTCAAGGAAAAAAAAGGCACATTTTGCAAGCAAAATGGTTGTTCAAAATTCCCTTACAAGGGGCAATTTCTTTTTCTTTCATTTTCATAAATGGGAAAAATTGTTTTTCTTCAATTTAAAGGTCTTAAAAAGGAAGAGAAAAAAAATAATTGTGAAAAATATTACCAGTGAAAATAAATTAATTTTCTAATTTCAGACTCGTGTAGATTTAAATTAGATACTATATTAATGTGTTTTGGATAAAGTTTATATACCAATTTAAGTTTATATTATAGACAATATATCATTTTCGGTCTTAATAATTTTAACAATGTAATTATGATATTTATTCTGGAAAAAAAATACTATTTATCGAGTTCCGTCAGGGAAGAAAATATCGATGAAAGGGAAGGAGCTTGACCTGATGATAAAAATTTTAATTTATCAGTAATTTGTAAATATGATAAATTAGAATTAAAAAAAAAAATTGGTGATACAAGAAACCTGATTAAGCCAACTTAATCTATACGGTTTGGATTGAATTATCAATTTATTTAGCTGAGTTCAAATAAATAATAACTTTAGGTCTAAAATAATGCTTTCGTATATATATAATTTAATATTAAAAAATAAATAAATTGAGCGGGAACCACTCAAAACTAACTTAAATAAAAATTTGAATAAATAAATAAAGACGGTTTGGATTGAAAAAAAAATACAATTCAAATAATTGAATTGATTCTAAGTAATTTAACTTGCATGGTCGAGATTTTGCATGAAATTTGTTAGATAAATGAGGTCGGGGATAGGTAATATATTCCTCCTCCCCACCCATATAAAGGTGTGTGCGTATGTATGTATGTATGTCATGTTGTTGATAATGTTTAAACAAATTTTTTTTTAAGGGTGGAAAATTATCTTTTAATATTAAAATTTAAAATTTAAAATTATGTTAGTAAAATATTATATTATAAAAATTACCGGGTCGACCCGCTCCAGCCGTTCAAACCCGGTTCAACTAAAAAAAATAAAAAACTTTTCCGTACCTGAATTTGCTTGGATTTGGCCCATTTCTCTATTCTCGCTACTTTCCAGTTTCCATTGCGATTTGATCGCTACGGCGCGCACTGTCTGTACAATCCGACCACCAACCATGGCGGAGGAGCTCGGCATCGACGTCTCTGTTCCTCCTAGCTTCCATCTCATCTCTGCTTTCCTCGCCATGGAGCCAGCTGATTCTTTACTTTGCATAGCCAGGTACCACTCTAATACCCCCACTTAACTTCAGCTGAAATGCTCTCATTCTAACGCGCTTTCTATCTCTGTGCCCATTTTATTGGAGTTTTATATCATTTACCGAATGGATTACACGTTTCTTCTCGATCCCTTTATTTGCGTTTCTCATAATGGAGGTGGATAATGTGTTTTTTTTTTTTTTTTTTTTTTTTTTTTGTCTCTTTTAGGGAATTGGGTGGCGGATTAGTGACCGAGACAGTGCAGAGGTTCATTTGGGATCATTGCATTAGCAAAGCTGTTGAGATTCTAAGCCATTTGATCTCCATTTGATTGTTTTAATTGAATTCAATATAAATTCTCTGCTTGCTTATTAGTTCACTTAGGATTTAAATTTTGTTGGTTCCCTGGAGAGTAACAGAATGTAGATGTTATTGGCATTTGTTGAACAGGATTGATATTTGAGTTTACTTATTTCTCTGTTTCCTACTTTTTGTCAGCAAGAAATCAACCATTTTCATGTACCATATCTGAAGAATTTTATGAAAAAACTGATATCTGAAGTTGAATCAAGTCAAGTTGAAGTGTTAGATGAGTTCTATGAATTGTATGCTCATTACATGGTTTCATGGAAGGTAAGCTGCTGAAGAAGGAAAAACTATAACATTGATTCATTTGCACATTAGACTCCCTTGGCTATTTTTCCTTTCTCTTGAATGATAAGAGTTCTTGTTTGATAGGATGAGAATCTGGGCAAAGAAAGTGCAACAATCTCCAAATTTGTTTCTTTTCTTTTTCCACATGGCAAGTATTTTCTTCGTTTTTGTTCTATCGCACGACTGAAGTAGTCAATAATTTGGTTTTGCTTCCTTGCTAACAAATATTGAATTAAATTGGTTCGTTTAGGTTCTTCGAGTTGCCAAAAGTTAAGGAAATTTGTGGTGCCACTACAATGCTCTCTCAATATGCTTGCAGGTGATACAGGGAATGCTTCACACTCACAACTTTGTTTAAGTTATCTTATGTTCATCATCATGTGTTAGCACAATAATTTGTGGAAGATTTTGATCTTTAGAGTTTCTGGTTATTGTTCATCTGATTTACATTTTTCTCTTTGAGCGTTGTGTTCATATATCGATATACTTGGAACATTGTTTTACCATCTGGATTGATGTGCATTTGCTTGAAGTTAACTGCTAAACATAATAGATTTTATGCATTTATTCTCTGTTAGAGCTGATATTCAGATTTCCATCTTTATTGTTCTCGGGTATTGCCCAAGTGATGAGACTTTTGTTCTTTCATTCTTCTTAATGAGTGGTTCCTCTCTTTATATAAAGAAAGTACATTGTTGGTTAAAGTCTTATTGTTTGTGAGATCCCACATCAGTTGGAGAGGAGAACAAAACATTCTTTATACGGGTGTGGAAACCTCTCCCTAGCAGACGCTTTTTGAAAACCTTGAGAGGAAGTCCGAAAAGGAAAGCTTAAAGAGGACAATATCTGCTAGCAGTGGGCTTGGACTGTTACAAATGATATCAGAGCCAAACATCGGACAATGTGCCAGCAAAGAGGCTGAGCCTGTGGACATGAGGCGCTGTGCCAACAAGGACATTGGGGCTCGAAGGAGGGAGGGTTGGGGTATCCCACATCGATTGGAGAAGGGAACAAGTGCCAACGAGGACACTGGGTTCTGAAGGGAGTGGATTGTGAAATCCCACATCGGTTTGGGAGGAGAATGAAGTATTCTTTATAAGGGTGTGAAAACTTCTCCTTAGTAGACGTGTTTTAAAAACTTTGAGGGGAAGCCCGAAAGGGAAAGCCCAAAGAGGATAATATCGGCTTGCGGTGGACTTGGGTTGTTACATTTTTAGTCCCTGAACTTTCAGGTGGTTTTATTTTGGCCTCTAAACTTTCAAAATGTGTCGGTGGAATCTCAATTTTAGGAATCTAATTTTAGTCCCTAAAATTGAGATTCCACCTTTATTAGTCCGGGGTATTCCCCCTTTTTTTATTACTGATGAGCTTTTGTTCTTTCATTCTTCTTAATGAAAGTGGTTCTTATTTTATAAAAGAAGAAAAAGAAAGAGAGTAAGTATTTAAGTTAAAATAATCTTGCAAAGTTGTTTCAAGTCTGTAGATCTTTGTGTGATACAGGTGTTCAATTTGGCCTTCGAGTCTATACCTTTCGGAATTGATACTCTCGTTTCCAGACATTTTCTCAACAAGAAAATGCTTTGAGGTAAAGTTGTACATGTAGTCCTGCCTTAAATCTAGTCCAAAAACTCCTTACTTTTGCAATCTGAATCGTTGTATACCTCGATGGTCGGTCACTATACTCAAATATTTTGCTTATTATTCCGATCATACGTTGTTAGGAGGAACATACCCTTTTGATGATCTAAGCCTTTTCATCTTTATCTACTTAATTTTTTTTGTTGATAAAAAGAAATAAGAGACGAGTACTATCTAAGCCTGCGCGTTTACACTGGCTATTCTGTGTAAGATCAGGTGATGTTTGGCTCACAGTTTTAGTAAGTTTGAGTTCATGAAATCTGGGATTAGGAGAGTTTATGAATTGTTTAAGCTAATGAGTATAAAAGATTAGTTTCATAATTTGGAATATGTAACCTAATGACTTTAACTTCGGTTACACAAACCTAACCTTTGATCTGAATGCCTTGGAAGATTTCCATAATTTTCTAGCTATGTTTTACATGAAAGCAGGTTGGTTCGGGTGTGGGTTTGGTTGGAATCTGCCTTGCTCGCGTCAAAACGTCATCGGTAAGTTGCTGGAAAACCTTGAAAGCTTGCATTGTTCCCATCAATGGAGACTTTTCAACTTTACCACAAACTTGACAACCTTGTGTTTTAAACAGATAGTGTTGAGTGATGGTGACCCGTCAACATTAGCAAATATGAAGGTTAATTTAGGGTTGAATGGGTTGTGCTGCCTCAGCTCTGCAACTGCTACACCAGAAAGAACTAAAGAGGATCTTCAAACTGTAAGGGCACAATTATCAGGAATTTCTACATGTTTTTAGCTATCTGTTGACCTCAATCTCTGCATGCTTACAATTGAAATGGAAGCAAAATGTTTGAAAGTTATTGCGCTTCTGTACGTCTTCCTGCTTTTAAGACCATTCTTAAGCTTTTTCCTCCCTTCCTTTGATTGAGATCCCACGTCGGTTGGAGAGGGGAACGAAACATTCCTTATAAGGGTGTGGAAACCTCTCCCTAATAGACGCGTTTTAAAATCGTGAGGTTGACTGCGATACGTAATGGGCCAAAGCGGACAATATCTACTAGTGGTGGGTATGAGCTGTTACAAATGGTATCAGAGCTAGACACTGGGCGGTGTGCCTGCGAGGACGTTGGGCTCCCAAGGAGGGTGGATTCTGAGATCCCACGTCGGTTGGGGAGGGGAATGAAACATTCCTTATAAGGGTGTGAAAACCTCTCTCTAATAGACGCATTTTTAAAACCGTGAGGCTGACAGTGATGCGTAACGGGCCAAAGCGGACAATATCCACTAGCGGTGGGCATGAGCTGTTACAAATAGTATCAGAGTCAGATATCGGGCGGTGTGCTAGCGAGGACGCTGGGCTCCGAAAGGGGGTGAATTGTGAGACCCCGCATCAGTTGGAAAGACGAACAAAACATTCCTTATAAGGGTGTGGAAACCTCTCCCTAATAGACGCTTTTTATAGCCGTGAGACTGACAGTGATACATAATGAGCAAAAGCGGACAATATCTACTAATAGTGGGCATGTGCCGTTACAAATGGTATCAGAGCCAGACACTGGGCAATGTGCTAGCGAGGATGTTGTCTCCCAAGGGGGATGGATTGTGAGATCCTACATCGGTTGGAGAGGGGAACGAAACATTCCTTATAAGGGTTTTAAAACCATGAGACTGATGGTGATACGTAACGGGCTAAATCAGACAATATCTATTAGCGGTGGACATGGGCTCTTACTAACTTATTATAAAGTTTGTTTAATGTATGAGACTTTCATGTATCAGTTTATAATGAGAAATATATGAATCTCAGGTGGAATGCATGCATCTGCCATGGGAATCAGCATCTGAAAGTGAACTCGAAGCTTTTGCACCAGATATTGTGTGAGTTTCTACTTTATGATTTGATATAACTTTCTTTTTGTACAAGCTCTCCTTGTAATATAGACCATGACTCTTCTGCTTAGAAATGAAATGTGAACAATCCTCGTTATGTAGGTTAGGCGCAGATGTAATATACGATCCAGTTTGTCTCCCGCACCTTGTTCGTGTCCTTTCCATTCTTCTGCGCCCAAAGCAAACTCATAGTTCCACACACTCTTTCCCGGGGAGTGAACATGTCGATGATGCAAATCACGGAAACGATGTAGACAATGGAAGCCATGGACACAAAGCTTGTAGAAGCGAACGGCCGGTGGCATATATTGCTTCCGTAATTCGCAATATCGACACGTTTAATCATTTTCTGGGTATCGTAGAACAGTCTAATCTGAGTATATGTGATATAACTGATGAACTAAAACCCATGAACTTGCTACCTTACATGTACTCTTATAATAGATCAAGTATTAGATTGTTTACTCTGAAATTCAAGTAGCTTTCTTCGTTAAATTCATCAAACATTGTTCTAAATGATTATTGTAAAAGAAACAATAGTGGGAATTATAGTTTGAACTTTACAGATTGATTTAGTTCCATGATTAAAGTTCACTGATAGTTGTAAGTGTTCAATATTCTGCTTTATTGATTAATAAAACATCGTAAATTTTGTACTTTGTCTCAAAAATACGTTGAAAACTTTAATTTTTTTTAATAATACCTTTAGTTTATAAAGAAAGTTTAAGAAATACTCGGATGGTAAGTTGGCAAAATAAAGATGAAAGAATGTCTTAATTGGAACTGCAAACCCAAGCTGAGTGGGTTAAAGTATGTTTGAGCCTAGAACGGGGTGACCCGATATTTGATAGTCAAGACCATAACCCAACTCTTGTTCAAAATAATGTTTGAGCCTAGATCGGGGTTGGACCGAACTTGAGCCAGACTTGGTTAGCTCATGAGTACTAATGATTTAATTAAATTTATAGAATTTATGTTATTTTTTTTATATTATAAAATTTTATTTAATATTTCATTTATAAATTAAAAAAAAAAAGACCTTTTATTACTAACTTAAAAGCAATGATATATAAATTAGAAATTTATTTAAAAGTTTAATTTTAAAATATATAAAATATAATTAAATTGACTTTAATTATAAGTTGATGGGACAAAGTCACTATTATAAAAGTAATCTAATCAGTAAAATTTAAAGATTAAACCAAAGTTTGACCGAGTCAGAGGTGAAGTTGGGGTAATGTTTGGGCCGAAAGCCCATTAATAATAGACTTTTAATATATTAATTAGATCCCCACGATGCTCGTGTGGAAGGAAAAAACAAAAAAAAAAAAAAAGGCAAATAACGGGATTTCTTGAGAATAAAGTGAGGTGAATACTTTAGAGAAATGATTTGCCAGTGATTTCATTGCTGTTCTTGCATTGCCTTACGTGGTGTTCGTGTAGATTTGCTTGTCTTTTCAGCTTTGATGGGTGTCGAGGATCAATTGAGTGGAGCACAACTGATCAATTCAGAATAAAACACTGCAGAAATCGCTTGGATTCTTGTACCTTTTTAAGGGAAAATCAAACAGGTAAAATACCCATTTCGTGTACGCATTTAATCTCTCTTTTTCAAGAAATCGAACTTTTCTCCTGGTTTTGTGATCTTGCATTTCATCCGCGTGAGGGTCTGTTAGCTTAGTTTCAGCGCATTTTGATTCTTGAGCTCTGTGGCTTGCGATGGGGGAGGTGGAGGTGATTCACTTATGGTCTACTCCGAGGTCGCTCAGTACTAGCCTGATGTACTCTTTTGCCCAGGTACTATTCGAGTTTTCTTGGTGAATCTCTAGCTAGGCATTCCTGTTTACTCTGTTTGGTTGCTGAGAAAATAGGGAGGAAAAGAGTAAGAAAAGAGCTGGAGAGTGTAGTGTTGGTGGCTGTTGCATTGCTTTGGTTGCATGAGTGACGTTTTTTCTTTAATGGGTTTCATGAATTCTAGCTTTTCTCTTCACCCATTGTTGTCAATTGTCTGTGACTCACTGATTTACGTCTTGGTTTTCTCTGTCGTTCTCTATCTGACATTCCATTTCTTGCTTACTCTGTTTGGTTGCTGAGAAAATAGGGAGGAAAAACGTAAGCAAAGAGCTGGAGAGTGTAGTGTTGTGAAATTTTATGTGTTGGTGGCTGTTGCATTGCTTTGGTTGCATGAGTAATGTTTTTTCTTTAATGGGTTTCATGAATTCTAGCTTTTCTCTTCGCCCATTGTTGTCAATTGTCTGTGACTCACTGATTTACGTCTTGGTTTGCTCTGTCGTTCTCTATCTGACATTCTATTTCTTGCTTACTCTGTTTGGTTGCTGAGAAAAGGAGGAGCAAGAGGGGAAGATAAGAGCGGTAGAGTGTAGAGTTGTAAAATTTATGTGTTGGTGGCATTTTATTGGTTTTGGTTGCATGGATGATAATGATTTTTCTCGAATGGATTTCAAGAATTACTGCTTTTCTCTTCTTCCATTATGGTCATTATGTGTTAAATGATTTACGTTTTGATTCACTTAGTCACTCTATGTAACGGTCCAAGCCTTCCGCTAGCAGATAGGGAAAGGTTTCCACACTCTTATAAAGGGTGTTTCGTTTTCCTCCCTAACCAATGTGGGATTCTCACTCGCTAACTAACACTCCATTGCTTGCTTACTCTGTTTTGTTGCTGATAAGATGGAAAGGAAATGGGATGAAAACAGCTAGAGTATTTTGGTTTTTATGTGTTGGCTGTTGTACTCTTTTGGTTGCATTAGTAATGGTATTTCTATAATGGGTTTCAATGACTATAGTTTTTCTCTGCTCCCATGGCGGTCACTTGTTTATATAGGTGATGTTTTGATGGTTTTTTTCTGCTCTTGTGTACATAGTTGCTTCTGCTTGGGACAGGTTTTGCATTATTTTGGAAATTCGACCCTGAGTCGAAAGTCATGGTTCAACTTGTTTTTTTAGATCAATATTGATTTTAACATCCGGTATAAGATTTGGAGGACAAGCTTTGTTGGGCTCTGTTGTTTCTTTTTGCTCTTTTAATACTGTTTGCATTGTTAAAGTAATATGTTATAACTATCTTCTTCTTCAATCTTTGGCAGCAGAGCTATATATCTGGATAAATCACTTGAACTAATTGAAAGTAGATTTTATGGCTACAATTGTCATTCATTATGAGTTTCTGATTTGAAATGTATTTGGGAGCAAATGTACTTTGAGGACGTAATGCCATTTGATACTCTTTGTGCTGTTAAGTACGAGGAAGATCAGATGCAACCACTATATAACATGGAATGTTTTTTTTTTTTGGGTGCATAATTTTCAATGAGAACTTGTTTCTTGCTCGTTTTTGTCCTCAGAGAGATGACATGGAAGTGCTAGACGAACCACTCTATGCGAATTTCCTTCGGGTGACAGGTTACGATAGGCCATACCGGGAGGAGCTACTATCCAAAATGGTTTGTATATCATCATAGCATCTTCACTTGTTTCAACTTCCAGTCTGTGTCATTTGTTTGAAACTCCGAACGTAGGGAGTGGTATGTATATATCCAGGAACAACTTTCAACAACCAACGCTAAAACTTTGTTCGTCATTTTGGAGCGAGAAAGTGCCAATTTTAACCACCATGGTTTGGCAGGAGAAGTATGAAGCTTTATATCTAGATGCCTTTTAAGGCCGTTGGTTCAAATTATGATGACTACCTAGTACTTTTCTGTTAAATATTCTACATCTTTTAGATGTCGAATGTCGTAGGATAGATCTTGTTTCAAGTAGCCAATATCAACTGATCTTCTCCCTACGGTACCCTTGCACCTTGCTTGAAAAGTATAAAAGAAAATTGACCATGTACGGGTGGTTATGACATTATTATCATTTGGAATAATAAGCAGAAAAGTTCCCGTACGCTCTCATTGCCTTTTTTGCATGCTTGCTATAGGAACCTGATGGAAATAAGGTCATAAAGGACATCATTTTTGCACCAGGAAAAAAGAAGTACCGATTTTGCAAGGTAATGCAAATTTTCTTCACCATTCGTATATCTAATTGTATTCCTTATTGAATTGTGTTCCTTGACGTACATGTACATGTCCTCTGGATGGATTGACTGTATGCTTTTCGATTAATAAGACACTGAAAACTTTTGAAAGGATCGTTGCCAGGATGACGAATTGCTTATCATAGATGCTCATATAAAATATCAAAATGTATAATCCGTGCACGATGTATGGTTGAGAGAGAGTTATAGAGAGAGAGAGTAAACTTTCTCTATTTGATTTCGAGCTCTTCACTTCAAAGCTGATGGACGGTTCATTAAGCATTACATGGGGAGTAAAGAAATTAGTATTCAACTAGAATGCTTCGGCTTTGATGATTGTGTATAGTTCATCTTTACGTGCACGAGGATAATCAAAAGAAAAGAAAAAAAAGAAAAAATAGGAAAATGAAAAGGAAACTGATGTTTGTTAACCTACTGCACATCATTTTCTAGTTTTATGATTATTTTTTCCATTTGATATCCAAACAGCACATAGCAAAACAAAAAGTACCTGGTTTGGCAAGTGATTTGATGAAGAAAGGAAGGCACTTCATATTGATAAGAAATCCACTTGATATCTTGGTAAGATACTTAGGAATTTATTTCTCTTTACCTTTATGTTGTCATTCGACAAGGTTACGAAAGATTGAATAGTCATGTAGTGGTATTAACCTCCTAATATTGTTACCTCTCATATGAATTAAGCTAATCTTTGAAAAATAAATCACTTGAATACAAATTTTGGAAAATTTCCTATTTCTTCCTTGTTACTAATCAAGGGTGTACTTCTTATGACAAAGGAATATATTCATAGCTTTTAAGTTCATTTTTTGTTTGTAGTTGTGGAGTCTAAGAACCATGCATATGTGTTGTATTCTTGGGTTGTTTGTTCCATGAACAGTACAAGTTTCGTCGATGGCCACCTCATTCTTTATTTACCCTTCTTGACAATCAATGAACTTGTCTCAGCCATCCTACGATAAGGTCATACCTGCAACCTTTTCTGAATTGGGCTTCTCAGAATTGGTATCTGTTTATAATGAGCTCAAAGAGTTGGGAAGACCCCCTCCTATCATCGACGCAGCTGAGCTTCAAAAGGATCCTGAGGTTCTACTTCTTTCTGATTTACCACATCTTTTCTCGCACTAGAGACACGATTATGATATAATGCATAAATTTTCATGTTTTAGTTTATGCATCTGCCACTTTATTCAAATTCAAATTGATATCATGAATGATATAACACATTCGTTCTGGTTCTTAATCCTTGTGGAGACTTCACTTCAATTATTAAGACTCTATATTGCATTATCATCTACTCTCAGTTGTTTATTCTTTTTAATTTAGATTAACGCGATTCATCATATCGGTTGGTAACATTTTATCTTCTTTCTTTTATTGGTCCACAGGCAACTTTACGTGGTCTTTGTGAAGACCTCGATATTCCTTTTGAACACAAAATGCTGAAGTATGGAGCTCTTGTTCCTTTAAAAAGTTAAAATAACTTCATATATTACCTTTTCATTTGTGATCAAAACTCGATGAAAATTGAAATCGTAATTTTCTTTGAAGTTGTGAAACTAGTAATTGTGTCGGAGCCTATTGTACCATGTCCAACCTAAAAGTTGTTGTCTTCTGGAGGCAGTTCCACTATTGGCTTGGACTGTAGAAATATAATCTATTTAATTACAGGAGCCATCATATAATGCACGTCTCTCTCTCCATCTCTTGGCTATAGTTGGCTTTTGATATTCAAAATAGTTAGTCAAAGTTTTCTCGACCTGTTTATTGCAGATATCGATAAGCTTATCATAATAACCTACAATCATTTTCAGATGGGAAGCTTGTCCCAAAGCAATAGATGGTGTATGGGCTCCATGGTGGTATAAAACTGTACATAAAAGTACAGGTTTCGAGTCAGCAAGGAAATATCCTTTGGTATATCTTTTCTCTACACCTTTCTAGGAGTTGCATTTTGGTTGAAACTTTCATATCTCTTTTCGTATTTTTGTTCTTGATACTTAACTCTTAACCATTAAAATTAATGATATGTTGCTAATAGTAAAATGAGTTCACTATTTTTACAACATAACATGATAGGGTGATACCATTTGTGTAGTGATTCTTTACTTCTTTGATTTGTATTTAGTACCAAACACTTATCTCCTTGCCGACATGTACTCCCTTGACGAATACCTTAACGATCATTTCTGTTCATCAACTAATGAGATTGTGTCTTGAATTTTCTATCTGTATCAGCCATTCCCATTTACTCTATATGATTTACTTGAGCAAACCACACCGCTCTACAACTTTCTTAGGCGCCATGTAAAGCAGAAATCACTTCTCCTGATGTCTCCCTTGCCCACTCCTGATCTTCCAGTTCCTGCAAACGAGAAGCTGCTTGCATGGGTGGGGGATGAGATCTTACCTCGTGATAGCGCGAAGGTACTATAAACACATGCAGTTAAAGTACTACTTTCTTTAAATTCTGCATTTTCTAATATTGTCATTCTTGACTTCCAATTGTTGTAAGGTTTCTGTGTTCGACTCTGTTGTCCAAGGCGGAGACTCAGTATGGGAGGGACTTAGAGTTTATGGAGGAAAAATATTTAAGCTTGATGAACATTTGGATAGGTTAGTGGAAAAAGGAGCTCAAGCTAGATGGCTAATATTACCTGCACCATGACATTTGAAGAAAAAAAAATTCTCTTCTGTAGGTTATTTGATTCATCAAAAGCTTTGGCTTTCCAGAATGTTCCTACTAGAGACGAGGTACGCATCAATGGAGTCAACTTTGTTTCTATCCATTAAACTGAACATCAATATGTATAGTATGTTGTCTTCTTGCAACCTCTATGGTTTTGGCTCTTGGGTTATCTAATACAGGGAGGAAGGTTCTCTTAGACACTTTCCTGAAGTCTTAAAAGAGGATGCATTGTTTATCCTTGTAAATCTTTTTATGCAAATGTAGGTGAAGGGTGCCATTTTCGGAACGCTCATTCGGAATGGAATGTTCGATAATGCACACATCCGATTATCTTTAACACGTGGGAAAAAGGTTGTGTAATCTTAAAGTACCTCTGGCTCGCTTAGTTTGCTAACCTTTTCCGTGAATTATTTCTGTAGAAAGCTGTTTTTATATTTTTATTCCAAGTAGCTAGTTATAACAAGAAAAATGGCATACTCCTTTGGTAGGAAACATATTTTCATCATCAGAGTTTTATGTCAACTATTCTGACAATAAATCACAATTCGTTGGTTACATTTGACTATTTATTTTCAAAATAAGGATTGAAATCATCTTTGTTTGAAAGTTTCAATTTCTTCAATGTTTAAACTAATGTGGCTTATTAATGAATTTCGTAAGGAGCTGTCATGAACTGAATGATTGTTCCACTAGGAATTCTAACATCCACAGTACATCTGTTTAATATTTACTTACAAGTCAGATTGAAGAGCTAGGAGTTGTACTATTCTTCTTTTACTTTTGGTTGAATTTGGAAGAGTTTATCTTTATTTACTTGTTTTTATCCTCTTTAGGTCACTTCTGGAATGAGTCCCGAATTCAATCTCTATGGATGCACCTTAATTGGTAATGCAAATTCTTGCTTTAGTGTCAATGCAGTCAGCCTGCTATTAAGATTTCTTTTATGTTCTTTCAGGTTTTATTAGATGGAATAGTTATGCAGAAAACTTTATGTTGGCCTCAGCTGTTTTCGTATGTTCCAACAGGCGTCTGAAAATTTTAAAAGAACATGATTAAGCTTGGATTCATAAGAAGTCAACAGTTAAAATAGAATCCAAAATCTCATGAGACTTCTCCCAAGACCAGCGAGTCATACTAAAATCCCCTCCAATAATCTATTGGTCTCCTCCTAAGCCAGCTAAGTCATGCAGCTCGTGCTGAAAATTATCACGGAGTTCATTTCTGGAATGCCCATGAATATAGCCAAAAGCCAAAAAGAAAAGGCATCAGCTATAAAAACGTGGATAGGGACAAAGAAATGAGCTTGTATAACTTTCTTAATGGAAAAGTTTGGTTTGCTCCACAATAGGATACCCCTGGAATCTCCAATTGCATCAAGAGAAGTCCAGCCAATATGAGAAGAAGTCCAAACAGATTTAATGAAATTACTGTCAGTATCTGCCTTCTTTGTTGCCTGCAGAAGGACATTACCCAGGTTTTGTTGCTGAACAGTACTTTTAATCAATGCCCATCGTCCATGAACCCAACCAACAAACATTCCATGTCAGAAATTTCATCAATCAACAGATTGGGACGTGGTGGGCCCATAACCTGAAGGGAGGTGGACACGAGGCGGTGTGCCAGCAAGGACAATGGACCCCGAAAATGGATGGATTGGAGGTCCCATATCGACTAGAGAAGGGAACGAGTGCCTGCGAAAACGTTGGACCTCGAAGGTGGTGGATTGTGAGATCCTACATCGGTTGGAGAGGAGAACGAAGCATTCTTTATAAGGGTGTGGAAACCTTATCATAGAAGATGCGTTTCAAAAACCTTGAGGGGAAGCCTGAAAGAGAAAACTCAAAGAGGACAATATCTGCTAGCGGTGGGCTTGGGCTGTTAATACCATAGAGGTTTCTAGGTTTTGGAGCTCCCTCTTAAGTTTGAGCTTTTTCCCCGTTGTTGCCATGACTTTTTCCTTTTGGGTGGTTAGGTTAGGGATGGGATGGCCAGTTCTTTTCTTAGGATCATCTATGCTTCAAGATGAGCTGCTTTAACTGTAAATACTTCAGTAGTTTATTTGTATATGGGGGTGTGTTTTAGCTTTAATGATTTATTTATTTTCTGCTTGTAACTATATATAGTGCTTGCTGAATGGAAACCTCCTGTCTACGACAATACGAGCGGAATAACTCTAGTGACTGCCACAACACGTCGTAATGCACCTAATGTAAGACAATTCCCTTCATCTTATATGTCTCTAATTCTCTATAATTTGTTTTGTACTCATAAGTTTAATTAATATAAACGTCGATTAGTCCGTTAGAATCGGTACTTATTTATTTATCGTGGCTCCAGAATTTGGATTCAAAGATTCATCACAATAATCTTCTCAACAACATTCTTGCCAAGGTATCGAATTTCCAACAGTGTGACCTTTTTGTACAAATTTCTTCAAGGAATGTAATTTTGAACACATTAAAAGTTTTCATGTTCTTATTATCATCTCTTGGATATATCATGCTGGCTAGCATTCAATACCATTCACATAAGTTATGTGATTCCATGTTAGCACATGAAGTGACTGCTTGATTTGTATTTGATTGAATCGATCATCTGTGGTTGACTCGAAACTATATCAAATGGATTGTGTCGAGTCTGTTTTGATTATCTCTTTCGATTGGTTGAGTTCATTGAAATGTGTAGATTGAAGGAAACAATGCGAAGGCTGGTGATGCTATCATGCTGGACAAAGATGGTTTTGTGTCTGAAACAAATGCGACAAACATTGTAAGTATCGGGTTTCGAAACTTCTGTATATTATCTTTGGAAGCATGGCATCGACTCTTCTGTATAATAATTTACATTTGGCATCATATGATTTGTTGCATGACTGGCACATTCCCTTCTGATTCTACTCCTCGTTTGGTCTTCTTATCGATGTCGAAAGTAAATGTATAAATTCATTCGCTTACATTCTATACTTCATTTGAGATAAGGATATAAGATTAATGAACTTGTGCGAATTTCGTGCAGTTTTTAGTGAAAAAAGGCAAAGTTTTGACACCTGATGCTGATTACTGTCTCCCTGGAATAACTCGTGCAACGGTACGATACTTCACCTTATATGTTGCCAACATGGGATTTATTGTAAATGTCATAGTTAGGCCTAAACCTCCCTCATTACATATCTAGCAATGTTATGTATAACGTTGTCATCCATTAGCCCAAGAGTCTCATTTAGCGACGAACTCCCTACCGTCCACACTAAGTTACGTATACTATCAATACATTACTAGGCTGAACAATAATGTGCAGTGGCTTCAACGTTTGGTGCCACATGGATGAATCATCATTCAAGAATTCCACCCATAAGGACCTTAACTTATGATTGTTTGATTGCATAGACAATTTTCCTTTCCTTGATTTAACCAATATTGATCTAATGGCTGCAGGTCATGGATCTTGTGGTGAAGGAGAAGCTGGTATTGGAGGAGCGAAGAATCAGCCTATCAGAATTTCATACTGCAGATGAGGTTTTCGTTTTTTACGTATTTAATTCGAAGTTGAATGGTTTGCGTAACATTGAGTTAGAACGAAAATGCTCATGAAAATCTTATAACATTGGTTTGCATAACATGATCGCACCATGAACTAAAAATAAAATGGTTATCAAATGGGATCGAATACGTCATCCGAAGCATCAAAAGCGTAACGGTTTGCTTGAAACAATTTTAACTGTAAAACTTATAGTAATGACTAGCTGAAGCTAAAACAATGGCAACGACGAAAAAGATAACGAACTTTCATCATGTGGAAGTGTTCGTTCGTATACAACTAAAGACGATTTTCTGCAGGTATGGACTACTGGAACAATGGGAGAACTTACCCCTGTAAGTACACCTTATGGCTACACTTTTTTTTTTTTAATTCCTCTTGATAGGAAACTGAGAAATATGTTCATAAAAATATAAGAAATGCTATCAAAAGACTCATCCCTCGAAATTCCTTTGGTTTCTCGTGTCGAGGGGAAATATTGACACGGAACCTTCTAACTGAGATACCGACTCTAGAATCTGGATGTCTAGGGAGGAGAACGAAACATTCTTTATAAGGGTGTGGAAACCTCTCCCTAGCAGACACGTTTTAAACCTTGAGGGGAAGTCCAGAAGGGAAACCCCAAAGAGGATAATATCTGCTAGCGGTAGGCTTGGGTCGTTACAATGTCTCTCTTAATCTATAGGCTTATTGTTTTAAGTATAGCTCGGGAAAACATGTATACTTCCTTGATTGTTCAAGTTTTATCATTTTCATTTGAAGAAATGCTACTAATGATGCGAATAACAGGTTGAAACAAACCGAACCGAATCAATTTGTTTGTTTTTATAGGGTCGAAAGGTTTTAGTTAGATAACTCGACGAAGAATTGAACCAAACCGAACTAACACCCGAACACCGAACGGGGGAACTCCCTTTGATTTTTCAGGTTGTGAAGATCGACGGGCGCGTGATTGGGGATGGACAAGTTGGACCTGTGACAAGAAGGTTACAAAATGCTTACAGGAAACTGACAGAAGAATCAGGAGTGCCTATCCCAACCTATCAAGACACTAAAAAGTGAACATCTCTCCACAAGGTGCACTTTCCTTGCTACAAATAATTGAATCATCTTTGTACACTTGGTGACAATGAATCGGAATTTCTACGTTCACTACTAATAAATGAATGTTCTAGTCGAAGCCTTGAGGCTTACGTCGTTTTCTTAGTTTGAAAAGAGGAATACGACACGTGAAAGCACGGCTAGGCTTATAAGCCTTGTGCCCTGTACGATGGTTAGAAGAACAATATCTAGTTGTTCTTCAACGTAAAAAAAGACCATCTTGTGCATGCTTTTACTGGTCAAGATATCGGTTATCGACTTTTAAGGTCGAAATGTCAAATAACGAGAAATAACGCTATATCGTTTCAAGAGCTTTTATTTCAACTTATATTCTTGTTGTATAATTACAACAAATCAAGTACTTCCCTTTATCTCAAGCTTTGACAAACTCAAAAGGAAACGCATTGCCATCCAAAGCCAGCAGCCTCACTCCATCCTCCACCAAAATCCCAGCACTTCCACACCTTGGCCTCCCTACCATCTCAGGGCACCATACTATATTGTAAACACCATTGTTCCTGTCGATCCTAAAGATCCCAGTCGGACTGTTATCGTTCCCGACCCCCACGAACCTCCTCCCTGTTGCAGACTCCATCTCATCCACTCTCCATTGTGTCGATGTTATGCACGTCGACGATGCTTGAAACGCAACATTGAAACCCATACTTTCTTCAATTATATCTTCGCCCGCCACGATGGGAGTGAAGGTGACTGGGAGACCGATATTTGTTGAAGCAACTGGTTCTTGACCGACGTAGAGCGGGCAAGGAGCATTGCTACGACTTTTTAGGGTGAGATTACCTGCAACGTCGGTGATTGCAGGCTTGATGTAGTACTCAACACCACGTTGTAGAGGTTGACCGTCGGTGTCGAGCACTGGAGGAAGTTGAGCTGTGGAAGTTATGGCCATGAAGACTAATAGGTAGCTAAAGATGGCAAGTGAATTATGCAACATCTTCTTTCCTTCCACTACTTTAACAAATTAAAATTTGGAGTTGAAGGAAACAATGGCTTGGGATTGTGAATTTGTGTTGTTCCACTATTTATAGATTGCTTGAAGGAGATGAAAATGGTGGAAAAGTCCAATATGCTCTTATTACTTAGAAGACTTTGCTTTTTGTTCTTTTCTTTTCTTCTTGTCAAAGGTTTGACGTTTTGAGTTTAGGGTTTAGGGTTTAGGGTTTATGCAATATCACAATTTCTTACGAAATTATCGGATCAGATGAGTTTGAGATGTGTTTATCTTCACGTAGGCACTTTTCGAAAGCGTACATTTTCAAAATCTGATCTGTTTGATTTTTCTTAGTATGAACTTTAAAATAAGACTTTTCTTGAGGGAGCTTTTGTGGAAGGCTTAGATCGAAAGTTAGAAAAGAAAGTCAAATAGTTATGGATGAAGTTAGGTAGTCACCAAATTTGAATTTGTTCGATGTACCAATGGTCTAGTCTTATCTTAGAAATAGGATTATCATAATACCATTTCAAAAGTCGCGTGTTGTAATGACCCACGTTCAAGATTCAGACAGACCAACACGAGTCATTCCAGCATGGCTTGTCTGAGGTCACCCACCATAGAATTATTCCAAACAAAGCACGTCTAACCTTGGATTTCTTATGATTAAGCCACTAAAAAAGACGAAAGTGTACATTGTTGGTATAGGTAATGATTTTCCACTCTTTTAAGCTCTTATCCATTTTTTCTAAGCATCGCTCTTATTTGCTCTCATTCATATGTAGTCTCGGTTCAAGAAAAGAAATGTTGCTAAATAGACACATATGTTCGGTAACACTTTTGTGTTTTTGGAATATATATAATCTCTTTATTTCTTTCTTATAATTTAATACAAAACTTTATGCTTAAAAGGTTGTGTCCTTATCACAAAATCTATGAAACAAACAAATCATTTAGATTACAAACTTTTTCTATATATATAATAATTATTTTAAAAAAAACATTTATAAAATATTTTATCTTCACTCCCGAGCTTCCTACTCAAATTTAAAGATCAGTTGACATATAATTGCTCTAAGTTAGGAGTTTTTTTGATTGATCAACCGAAAAAAAGATTACTTTATTGGTATAAGTAGCAATAGAGATGTCCACAAGACGTGGTAGAGACGATCCATCTTGTCCCCTATTTCAATTTTTATACCCGTAAATATTTCAATTCTTTGCGGGGATTTTTGTCAAGAATTTTCCATGGAATTTTTTGAAAAAATTATTTTTCAAAGATTTTTTAATAAATAATTTTTATTAAAAAAAATATGGAACATCTTAATAAATCCAATAATATAGAAAAAATTATAATATTACACGTAAATTCTTAGATGCAACGGTACAAGCCCACTATTGTCCTCTTACAACTTTTCCTTTTAGATTTCCCCAAATTTTAAAACGCGTATCTTCGATAGAGGTTTCTACATACTTATAAAAAAATGTTTCGTTTTCTTCTCGAACCAAAGTGGGATCTCATAGGTTATACATAAAAATAAAAAATAAATAAATAAAAAATCTCAAATGCTCAAAACCCAAATTATGAACTTCCACACACTTAATCTATGATTGAGATCAAAATAATATAGTAATCAGTCTCTTCTTTTCATCAATATTCTAATGGTTCTTCTTTTGAGCTTTTTATGAACATTTGTCACTCCATGACTTTACATCTCTTTCACTTTTACACTTTTTTTACAACGAAAAAGACGTTAATTATATCTTAAGTAACGGTTCAAGTTTACTGTAATAGTATCCGCTTTAGCCCATTACGTATCGTCGTCAGTCTCACGATTTCAAAATGCTGTCTATTAGGGAGAAGTTTTCATACCCTTGTAAGGAATGATTTGTTCCCCTCTCCAATCGACGTGGGATCTCACAATCCATCTCCCTTAGGTGGCACATCAGTCAGTGTCTGACTCTAATACCATTTTTAACATCTCACATCGATTAGAGAGGAGAACAAACCATTCCTTACAAGGATGTAAAAACCCTGACGATGATACATAACGGGCTAAAACGGACATGTCTTAAAAGAACAAAACATGTTAAAATAATTTAGAATTTAAGAAGAAAAAAGGGTTTGGAATCTTTGAACCAATATTTGAGGTTCACTACAAAACAATAAGATGAAGACAAATTGAAGGAAAGGGTAAAAGAGGAATCTTCTTTTAAAAAATTTTGTAACAAAAAGAAACCCTAATAGTTTCTTTGAGAATTGAGGCTTGTCTTCTTTTATGAAAGATTAACCCTTTTTCAATATCTCATCTTCAAATCAATTCATCACATGCTACATACAACAAAATACAACCATTTTTTAAAACTTCAAAATTATGGTACGGTTACATCTCGAAACTTTATAATGTATGTCTAAAATTTGAATCGGAATTTTGAATCTGGGTTCAACTGTGAGATCCCACGTTGGTGGGAGAGGAGAACAAAACACCCTTTATAAGGGTGTGGAAACCTTCCCCCAGCAGACACGTTTTAAAAACCTTGAGGGGAAGTCCGAAGGGAAAAGCCCAAAGAGAACAATATTTGCTAGCAGTGGACTTGGGCCGTTACAGTTGGTATCAGATATCGGGCGATGTGCCAGCGAGGAGGTTGTTTCTAGAAGGGGGTAGACACGAGGCGGTGTGCTAGTAAGGACATTGGGCCTCGAAGGAGGGTGGATTTTGGTGGTAGTCGCATATTGATTGGAGAAAGGAACGAGTACCAGCAAGGACGCTAGACCTTGAAGGGGGGTGGATTTTGAGATCCCATGTCGGTTGGGGAGGAGAACGAAACACACTTTACAAGAAATGCGTTTTAAAAACCCTGAGGGGAAGCCCGAAAGAGAAAGCCCAAAGAGGACAATATCGGCTAGCTGTAGGCTTAGGCCATTACATCAACACCTAATGGTCCCGACATGATCACATTGTTGATTATCTACTATGCATGACTAGGTTGCTTGACTTGGAGTTCTTATAATTTAATCACCTAAAAAAAAGGTACACCTTGTTAGAATAGATAGTAACTATATCCTTTATTTACAGCCACATTAAGCATGTATTAAAGAAAATATAATTTCATATCGTTTATGTAAATTTATGTGATAGCTGAATACCGAATATCATCTGAGAATAAATAAATAGTAACAACTATCTCTCAATCGGACTGACTTAACTCAACACATAAAACGCTCCTACTTCAAACATTTGAACTATGTTCATGTTAGCTTTAATTCTTCGAATTAGGCACCGAGCAGTGTTGTAACAACTCAAGCTCACCACTAACAAATATTGTTCTCTTTGGGCTTTCCCTGCTTCCCTTCGAGGTTTTAAAACGCGTATGTGTCTATTAGAGAGAAGTTTCCACACCCTTATAAAGAGTATTTTGTTCTCCGTCCCCAACCAATGTGGGACGTCACAAGTGTGCAAGCGAGGACGCTAACTTTCAAATGGAGTGTATTATGAGATCTCACGTCAATTAGAGAAGAAAACGAAAGCATTCTTTACAAGAGTGTGAAAATCTCTCTCTAGTAAACCGAACAATGAGCTTAAACCATTTCAGATTCAATAAGAACTCAGAAAACAAGTTCAAATCTCGTAAAAAATTCAACCATCTATGAATGCCAATGATTCTAAGATCAGAAAAGGTACACACAAACACAAAAAAAAGTGGTTTTAGAGATGTTCTTTGAATCTTGAATATTAAACAAAGTGATTCAAATTTCAATTCAATGTCCTTTTTTGAAGCATGGAGAGTTGCAGAAACAGAGCTGAGCACTTCTAAAACTGCCCATGCACTCAAGGACACAACTTTCTGCTACCAAACTCATCTTTCAAACCACATCTTCTCAACTCATTGGTCATCATAAATCTTTTAACCTTTTTCAATCTTAGATCAGAAAAAGCATCACTTTTTAACAAGAACATGAAGAACAGAGCTCAAAACCCAGATCAAATTCCTCAAAGATTCAACATAAACAACAGAGATTCCATTAGTTAGAACAAGATTACAATCTAAACCCATAAACAAAAACTTCAGTTCATCACTGATTCTTCTTCGATTCTACAAAGCAACTGATGCAGAGCAGATGCAATTTCATCGACAGAATTCAGCTTGCAATCATCTTCAACCTGCAATGAATCCATTCCAAAACCCTTTTTCAAATGAAAAAATTGATACCCATTTCAGAAAAAGAGCTCAAGAACTGACCTTCACGCTTAGACAGTAAAGAACAATTTGGTTTATGGTAGAGATATTGAGATGAAGAACAGAGAGGCAAAGAGAATGCAAGCCAGCAACGATTTTCAAGGCTTGTTTTGGCCTTCTCTTTGATCTGATTTTCAAATTTGCATGATTTTCCACCATTGTTACTTCGATATCAGCAATGGAAGAACATTGGGTTTCGTTTTCACCCAATGAACAACAACCCTCCATTGATTTGAACTGAGGGAAGGTGAAGAACTCAGAAAAAGGGGGCTTTGATGAAGAACAGCCCTTTGTTTTTGTTTCCATTGTTGATAGAACTTGAACTTGTTGCTCAAGCTCCTTCACAAAATTAATAGCTCCCCCAATAATTGAAGCTTGATCCCCCTGAAAACAACAACAAAAAAAACCCATTTAATTTCTGTTTGGAAGAAGGAAAATGAAGAACAGAGGAAGAGAGAGATACCCTTTGAACATAAGACTCTGGCATTAAGGATCTAAGAACAGAGAGATACTCATTCATCTGTTTTCGTCGATTTCGTTCAACAGCGATGTGGGTCATTCTCTGATTCTCGATATCTTCCTTGTTCTTGCGGGATTTGGGTCGTCGTTTTCTGGGTCGAATTGGGTTTGGAGTTCTTGATTCAGCCTCCAATGGCGGATTTCTGGAAATGGCAGGTTCTTCAGGGGAAGGAATAGGAAGCAAAACAGAGGAGGATGAGTTCCAATCTTCAAAAGGGTAATTTTCTGTTTGTTTCTCGGGAAAATCATGAGGGATTTGGGGAAATTGAAAGCTCCCATTTGTCCAAATCCCTCCACCAAACGAGGTGTAAAGATCTTGAGAAAAAACCACAGCTTCTAATGCCATTTTCCTTTTGTTTGTTCTTAGTTTGAATCTAAATGAGTGCTTTTTGAGGGAAACCCATATGAAAAAAAGCTCAAAAAGTGGAGAAAAATGGTGGGTTTTGGAATTGGGAGCAGAAAAATGGGGTTTTTAAAGGGGTTTGTGATGAAGAAGGAAGCAAATCTACAGAATATTGCACGTGAAGGAGGAAAAAAAAGAAAATAAATAAATAAATAAATGAATTTTTAAAGAACAAAATAAGACATTATCAAAACAATATTCCATATCACACATGAGGCTTTCAATTCAAAGAAACACACCCATCTCATTCTTGTGACCCCCACAAGTCATTTCGTTGCAATTCTTTTCAAAATGATGCTAACAATAATTTAGAAAAAGAAAAATTTTGATAAAATGAATGCGAGTTTAATTTGAGCGATTCACGATCAGGTTTTTGTTCGGGTATGTCGAATTTATTTCGTTGTTCTTATGATAATTGATTGATAATTATATCGTGTCATTGTCATGTCCCTTTGATTATAACATTAGGGTAGAAATGATCTGTCAATATTGTTTTTAAATTGTACACAGTGTATTTACAAAGTTGTGATTGTGGAGGAATTTTGTTCCTGTGATACTCGAGTAAATGAGTAATATTGGTTTGTGAGATAGTCTTCATTCTTAGGAACGATTTGAGACAGGTACGTAGCTTGGTTGTGTCAAAGAGAAATGTCGGGACTATCAGATTTTTCATTTAATTTTATTCTAAGTTTAGTAAACTCTCGAGCCTCTACGGAATTTCGCTCGCCTCAGTTCTTAGTAGAGTTGACAAAGGAAAACAACCTTCTTTCACTCTGTCTTCGTCTTTGCCCATATTGTCAAGTTGAAGGGCAGCACTTATAGGCAGCATTGTTTATCGTACTATAACGAAATATGTTTAGGGTTTAGGGTTTAAGGTTGAAAAATGATTATTAAGGTGACGGAGGATCACTCGATCTTAATCTACTCGCTCAGACTTGAAAAATAACCGAGCTTACGAACATAGTAATTTTAATCCATTTTTTACTAAAAATACATTGTAACCATCATAAATAACCTAGCGTTTTTTTTAACTCGATCGAGAGTGAGGTCATTTGTTGTAATATAATTGAATTAAATGGAATGAAAATGCAAAACTTTTGGGAGTTAAAAGTGGGTGGGGAATATTTTGATGGTGAAAAAAGTGGGAAAATTAGGTGCCCAACATCATAATTGATCATATTTTTGTCACAAACATTTTTAATTTATAAAGTAATGTGTCATTCAATTGAAAATCAGAAAAGCTATCACTCCTAAATAAAAGTTCTTAATTTTCTCTCTTAGAAAGAAAAAAATAATAATAATAATTGAATTTTCGACCGCTAAGTAGTCAGACAACCTCTTCCCGTAAATTATATATGCATATATGATCAATTTGATATAACTCAACTAATTAAAACGTTGATCGTCGACTAAAAATATTATTTATTCAAAACTCTAAAAAAATCTCTCTAGTTTGATCCAAAATAAATTTTGGTTTATTGATTTGAGTGTCGTTCTAATGATTTGGTATTAATGTCTACTTTTTTTTTTTTTTTGTGTTGCATAATAATTTCGTTGAGAAACCCCGAATTCTGATTCTTTAAAGTCGGGAATTAAGACGACTTTTATTAATTATTTAGTTTTTTTTTTATTGAAAATTATGAGTTTGTTTTCTCACAATTTATTTACTACGGTTGAAAAAAAAAAAAACTCAATTAGTGGAACTAGGGCTTATAAGCTCGGAATACGGATTCGACACCTAATGATCGATGTGGCCACAAGTGAAAATTATCTCGATAAACCAACACAGGTCCTTATAACCTCTTTTGTCCTTACTCAAATGTATCTTAGAACAAAATCTAAGAGGTCACCTGTAACGGCTAGCAAATACTGTCCTTGGCTCGTTACGTATCGTCGTTAGCCTCACGATTTTAAAACGGCTTGGGCTGTTACAAATGGGCCCCTAAGAGGGGCAAATTGTGAGATCCTATATCAGTTGGAAAGGGAAACAAAACATTCTTTATAAGGGTGTGAAAATGTCTCCCTAACAAACGTGTTTTAACCGTGAGGCTGACGACGGTACGTAACGTGCCAAAGCAGACAATACCTACTAAGCATGGACTTGGGTTGTTACATCACTCAACATAGAATTGCTCTAAGTAAAGCACACTTAACCATAAAGTTTCTATGATTAAGTCACCGAAAAAGAAAAGTGCACCTTGTTGGTATTGACAATAACTTTCAATTCTTTTAAGCTTTTTTTAATCATCCTATTTTCAAGATCGCTCTCATTCGAATATAATTTCAGTTCATTCATGTACCTCTCATTTATTCACGTATCACAACTACTCAAGTACTGATCAAAACATCGAAACCCTAAACACTACTCTCGGGATCTGTTCAATACATCGAAACCCTAAACACTACTCAGGATCTGATCAAAACATCGAAACCCTAAACACTATTCAGGATCTGATCAAAACATCGAAATCCTAAACACTACTCGGGATCTGATCAAAACATCAAAACCCTAAACACTACTCGGGATCTGATCAAAACATCGAAACCCTAAACACTACTTAGGATTTGATCAAAACATTGAAACCCTAAACACTACTCAGGATCTGATCAAAACATCAAAACCCTAAACACTATTCAAGATTTGATCAAAACATCGAAACCCTAAACACTACTCAGGATCTGATCAAAAAATCGAAACCCTAAACACTATTCAGGATCTGATCAAAACATCGAAACCCTAAACACTACTCGGGATCTGATCAAAACATTGAAACCCTAAACACTACTCAGGATCTGATCAAAACATCAAAACCCTAAACACTATTCAAGATTTGATCAAAACATCGAAATCCTAAACACTACTCAGGATCTGATCAAAAAATCGAAACCCTAAACACTATTCAGGATCTGATCAAAAAATCGAAACCCTAAACACTATTCAGGATCTGATCAAAACATCGAAACCCTAAACACTACTCGGGATCTGATCAAAACATTGAAACCCTAAACACTACTCAGGATCTGATCAAAACATCAAAACCCTAAACACTATTCAAGATTTGATCAAAACATCGAAACCCTAAACACTACTCAGGATCTGATCAAAAAATCGAAACCCTAAACACTATTCAGGATCTGATCAAAACATCGAAACCCTAAACACTACTTGGGATCTGATCAAAACATTGAAACCCTAAACACTACTCAGGATCTGATCAAAACATCAAAACCCTAAACACTATTCAAGATTTGATCAAAACATCGAAACCCTAAACACTACTCAGGATCTGATCAAAAAATCGAAACCCTAAACACTATTCAGGATCTGATCAAAACATCGAAACCCTAAACACTACTCGGGATCTGATCAAAACATCAAAACCCTAAACACTACTCAGGATCTGATCAAAACATCGAAACCCTGAACACTACTTTCGGGATTTGATCAAAACATCGAAACCCTGAACACTACTTTCGGGATATGATCAAAACATCGAAACCCTAAACACTACTCGAAATGATTATAAACAATGTGAGGCAAACATTCCGAAATTCACAAGCATATAAAAGTCAAAACTTTGAATTGTGTATGAGATAGGAGGGCATGTGGAACAGTAATGGCATGGTGATTTGGAAATAATGTTAGTGCATGGTACGAGCTCTGAACAGAGATGATAGATGGTAAAAGCCTGCCATTTTGCTTACACAACTTCTGAAAGATACACTGCCCATTTGCTTAAACAAGCTCTTGCTTTTGCCTTTCTCTCTCTACAACACAGAAAACAGGTTAAGAAACTTTTTGAGTTTCCATGAGATCACACACACCCACAAAGTTTCATAGCTTTTACCTACATTTGTCAGAACCTCTGTGTCATCCTTCCAGCTACCACAAACCCTCTCATTCTATGATTCAAGGGAACAACAAACACTTTATAATTATGTGATCAACTTTTAAGTTTGTGTCCAATTAGTTGGTGAGAGCTTTAACAAGTATTCGATACATTCGTAATATTCGGTCTTTTTTTTGTTAAGTGTTTTTTTTGTGAGATCCCACGTCGGTTGGAGAGGAGAACGAAACATTATTTATAAAAGATAGGAAATGCATTTTAAAAACCTCGAGGGAAGCTCGAAAGGGAAAACCCAAAGAGGATAATATTTGCTAGTGGTGAGCTTGAATTGTTACAAATGGTATCAGAACTAGACACGAGGCGATGTGCCACATGAACGTGAGACTCCCTAATCCACCCCCATACAGAGCTCATGTAGTGAGTGTAGTATTACCTCGGTCCCACATCGATTGGAGAAGGGAACGAGTGTCAGTGAGGATGTTGGGCACTGAAGGGGGGTGGATTATGAGATCCCACATCAGTTGGGGCGGAGAACAAAACTTTCCTTATAAAGTGTGGAAACCTCTCCCTAGCATACGCGTTTTAAAAATCTTGTGGGGAAGACTGAAGAGGAAAATATCTGCTAACGGTGGGCTTGGGCTGTTATGAATGGTATCAGAGCCAAACACCGAGCAATGTGTCAACGATGAGGATGAGCCCCAAAGGAAGGTGGACACGAAGCGGTGTGCCAATAAGGATGCTAGGCTCCAAATGGAGGTGAATTAGAGAGTCCCATGTTGACTGGAGAAGGGAATAAATGCCAACGATGACCCCGACGGCGGTGGATTGTAAGATCTCACCTCGGTCAGGGGAGGAGAACGAAAGGGAAGCTCGAAAGTATTTTAAAAACCTTGTGGAAGCTCGAAAGGGAAAACACACTTGTAGTGAAACTCGAAAGAAAAACACACTTGTGGAGAAACTCGAAAGGGAAAACCCAAAAAGAACAATATCTGATCGGGATGGGAAGTTACATTTTTTTTTAATAATTTCAAATTTTAAGTCAAATTTTAAAAAATTAAAAAAAGAACGTTTTTTAAACCTGTTTTAAAAAATTTTGGGTTATCAAATGAAATTGATTGGCTTTTTGGAAATAAGTTTTTTTTTTTTCACTCCTTGGTAACATCAACCAACTTTTCTATGCATTTTTTTTTTTCTCTTTTCCCCTCAGTGTCGCTCCCCTTATACTCACTCTCTCACATTCTCATTCCCTCTACACATAGATTTCTTGAGCATTACATGTTCGTGTTGCAAGTCTCGAAAAACATCAAACGTCTGGCATTCGTCAATCGTCACTACTATCTTGCAACGACATATTACTAGTGGGTCATGCATCAGTAAGTCGTTAGAATCGAAGTAATACCACACTCACTACAACACCACATGAAGTTGTCGCTCATTGATCAGAGTTGAAAAGTGTGATCACCAGAAGAAGAAGAAGACACAAGACAACGACTAAACACAAGAGAGGGAGGAAGAAAAGACAGTCAAAGCTACGCACATCGAGAGTAAGAACGAGATGAGGTCAAAAAAGAGTCGGAAAAAAAACTAGATCAAATCTGATTCGAATACAACTTTTTAGGTCATTCTCTCGAAATATTCGAAAATTTTACATCTCGAATGCATTGAACGGGATTCAATGAAGATCAAAAGGGTTCGAGTTTGAAAGGGGTTCGAGATTGAATGAGAGATGAAATGGAAACAAAATTATTGAGATTTTGTTGTTGGGGAGTGAGGTGTAAATCAAAGACCAATATCACCATTTCTACTCTATGTTTGTAGGCTTTGTCTCTTTGTGTTTGCAATTTAACGTAGAAGACACACACAATTCACAATTCATGAGAGGATTTGTCTGTCCCTTTTTGCTTAATCATTGAACATATGAACCCTACATGCAATGCCCACAACACATTATAAATATATATATTATTCTTTTCATTCCAATCATTTGTGTTCTATCTTTCTTATTAAATTCAACATTTGTTCTATCTCAATTAATGGAAATTGAGAATCAAACCATGATTGTTTTTATACAAAATCATCACAAACAAAAGGAATAACATTCGATTCTTACTATCATTGATTGGGTAATTGGGTAATGATTCCTTCGTCTATTGATTAAGAATAGGCGTTTGTTCACGAGTGATTAAGAATAGGCGTTTGTTCACGAGTTTAACTGAAGATTGATTTCTGCTCCTTAGAGACGAAAAGATTCGTAGTATATAGTGACATGATTTGGCTTGTGCTTTTTTGCCCGTCAATAGATTTCGAGTGTGTCACAACCCAAGTCCACCGCTAGTAGATATTGTCCACTTTGGCTTGTTACGTATTGTTGTCAGCCTCATGGTTTTAAAACGCGTCTACTAGGGAGAGGTTTTCATACCCTTCTAAAGAAATACTTAGCTCCTCTCTCTAACCAATGTGAGATCTTACAATTCACCCCCTTGGAGGCCCAACGTCCTCGTTGGGACACTGCCTAGTGTCTAGCTCTGATACCATTGTGGAATTTTTCGATGCATGATCTTGAGCTAGTTGTCGTGGTCTTTGACCTAAAAATTTGGAGGCATTGTCTATACAAAGAGAAAACTCAAATCTTAGTAGACCACATAATCCTAGAGCATCTTTTGAGGTAGAAAACATTTAATATGAGACAACGTAGATGTATGGAGTTAATAAAAAAGAGTACGATGTGAATATTGTATCGTCCGAGTACAGCAAATGTAGTGGCTAGTGTCTTGAACAGGAAATCGGCCCACACTTCAGTCTTGATCATCAAGCGAGTTTCATATGTATAGATCTGAAATGCGTCAATCAACAATCATATGGGATTTAATCATTTCTAGATTTTGTTGTCTCACCTCTCGTGATGGAGACATGTTTTATTGGTTAGTTTAAGAATCAATATAAGTCAACCATAGATTTCTAAGATAATGTTGATTGTCTTATCTACCAAAATTAGGTTCGTTTTTACTTCCTCTTAATATCATTACAATTTAAAAAAATAAATATTTATCCTGTATGGTATAGAGACCGACCTCTTCGTATCACTAAAATTTGAAAAATAAACATTTATCTGGGAACTTATAATCCCAAAAGTTTATACCGAGAAAAACTCTTACTCTCTGTCTTTTGTTAGTTAAAAAATTAATCTAGTTGTAGATTAGAGGTCGAACTAGTGTCTTATTTATCGAAACTAGGTTTATACTGAACGTTTTACTTTTCTTCTCGGTATCATTACAATTTGAAAAATAAACATTTATGTGGGTCCTATAATAATTGGTAAGGCTTATAGTCTCAAATTAACATGTGTATGATAGCGATGGAGATGAATGGTACCTACATTGAACCAAACCAAGATATGTCTAATTTTGAAGCTCCCCTTTCAAAAGTTTCAACTTTCGACACAAGAAAAGGTTAAATTTGCAAAAAGGCAACAATTATTAATTAGAGAGATTATTAGCCTTCGTTTTTGTTACCTACGATAACACAAAAAGAAACCGACAAATGTCTAGAAATAGTTCTCGAAATTATTATTGTTTCAGCACCGACATAGGCCCATTATTTTTTCTCGATCGGAGCATCCAGTACCACAACCCGGTTCTACTTGACTAAGCTCCATGTTTGTCCAAGGTAGAACCACCCGACCCAACATTCATTGAATATATTATATTAAACTAAAATATAATTTCATTTTTATTGAATCCATTTTTTATTATTTATGTTTCCAAAATAACTATTAAATAGGTTCTATTTTGGTTATTTTTTATTATTTCATTTAAAAAATTAAATTAATTTTCACTAATTTTGAAAAAAAAAAAATTAGAGGGGTGTGGGCTTTGTTGCATGCATGCAAAAAAATGGTGGTGAAAGAGTGGGACCTCTCCTTGCCTGATTAAGGTTCGCCATACTGTGACTGTTTGATTCGTCACAAAGTGATTTGTCATTTTCTTATTGGAAGTCTATCATCTCTCATCTATTATCCTCCGTACACGTGGCTGCTTTTCGTCACCGTAAGGTCTGCTTAAAAAAACTCCGGACTGCCCTCCCTCTGCCACCTCAGTTGGGACCCACCTGGATTTGAACCAATCAAATGATTTCCTGCCACCTGGGTCCCCCGTTATCGAAATTAAAATAGGGAAATATCATTTTTTTTTTAATTTTTTTTATAATATATTCTCTTTTATATTACTTTAATTAGAGATGCCCATTTTAACGGTGGGCTCGTGCCCAGCTTGAACGGAGAGCCGTTACTAGTTTAAATAATAAATAGAGAAAGAAGTGAGAAACATCTTTTTCGGTTAGATAAATGGGACCAAAGACAGGATTATGTTCTCCATTCTAGTTGCTTTCAATCAGCTATATTCTCGGTTCATTTATGTACCTTTCATTTACTCGGGTGTCACAAATACTATTATACGTGATATTTTAATTATTGAACGAATATTCACTTAAAAGTAATTTTTCAAAAAAATAAAAAATAAAAAATCTTGCTTTTTCAAGTTTTCAATTGAATCCCACTTTTTCTAATGGAGCCTCTTGTTAGGTAAGCTTTGAAAAAGAATTTAACCTTATCATCATTATTTATGTACCTTAGCCCGCTTTTACGTAATATTTTAAACGTGAAAAAAAAAACGTTTTAAATATTTATCGTAGGTTACTGAAAATGAAAGTATATTATTGAGAATCCGATGATTAACAAAGCTCGATGGTTCGTATGCAAGGTTAGTTGAAGAAGAGTGTCAAGTCAATGGTATATCGATGAACAATGTGATAACCATCCAACATATCGATTGAAGACTAAAAATTTAAACGAGTAAGTTTCATCTTTTAAAATGTCTGAAATGCATCGAAAAACCCTAAATTGAGTATGAACGGAATTTGCTTGGTGTAGCAATCTAGATTGGATGTATTCACACCATAGGGCTATTGAATTCATTTAATCATTGGGATTATTTAGAATTGGGTTCGTCAAATTGAGGTCATGTTCTTTGTACAGGTTGTACTTCATATGACAACAACGAGTTGAGCCTCTAGAGATGTGTGACCTAGTGACTCACGCGTTTCTTTAGCTTTCGACGTGTCGAGTAGCAGCATTATTCCGAATGACACGATGCTTGTGAGATTCCACATTGGTTGGAGATGAGAACGAATCATTCCTTATAAAGGTAAGGAAACCTCTCCCTAGAAGCGTTTTAAAATCATGAGGTTGACAGCAATACGTAACATGCTGAAATGGACAAAATGTACTAGCAGTGGACTTGGGCTATTACAAATGATATCAGAGCCAAATATCTGGTGTGCTATCAAAGACACTGAGTCATCAAGGAAAGTGGAATATGAGATCCCACATCAGTTGGAGAGAGAAACGAAACATTCTTTATAAGGGTATGGAAACGTCTTTCTAACAAACACGTTTTAAAATCGTGAAGCTGATAGCGATATATAATGAATCAAAACAAACAATATCGGTGAACATTTCTAGTAGGAGATTGTCGTTTAGTAGATGGTCGGGTTTTCTCTTATGACATAAGTTTGAAGGTTTTGTTGTTGTCTCTATTACAATGAGGTTTTAGATATGAACCAAAAGCTTTTACCCGTGGACATGAATGTCTCCATGATATTCACAGCAGGAAAGTGGGTAAGAATGGTATAGCAGCCGTCAAACATGACGACAGGGTCGAGTGGCCTGACATGATGATTCATGTAACGCTCCATGTCTAAGATTTAGACAAGGATTTGAGTGTGGTTAGCTCGAAGCAATTTTAGGTTAGTTGACCTCATCGAAATTTTTCTCGAAAGTACGTGAATGAGGATAAAGTATGTTGAAAGAACCCGAAAATTCTTCAAGACAAATAGATAACGTAGTTATGTCGCAAGGGATGCAAGGAAAAGTTGAGATAACCATGTGTCGATCGTGGTTCGAATCTTAGACATAGGATGTTACAAGCCGCAAATATTCCTAATGGTTTTGGTTGGTCCGGCTTTGATCAAAGCAGATTATAAATTATTTGCTAACTCACTAATATGATCAACGGAGCTTAGTTGAACTTTTTACGATAATTAATATTCGGTGGTAGCCAAGACTAGTAGCACGGTCTTCTCTTAGGTTTTCTGACAATGGAAATATTAGTTCATTTTCGAGTCAAGTCATTGTAAAACGAAAAAAAAAAAAAAACGATCATTTCTCTTCACTAGTCAAACATGGACTCGTTCATAGATCTTGAGTTTCGACACCAAAAATAAAATCATTAAATATTAACGTTGAAAAAAAAAACTGACATAAAAGTCAAAGCATGTTAAACTCATGAAAGTCAAAGCATGGTAATTCTCCAATAAATGTTGAAAAAGTCAAAGTCAATGCTCATTGGGTAGGTCACCACCATCCAATCCATTTTCCAAATTTAATGGGGATTTGATTATTACCACAAATCTTTAAATGGACTTTTTCTTTAATATTTTTTTTTTTTAATTATTCATGAGATCAAAATTATGTCAATTTCACTATGTAAGTACTCAAAACCATCATTAGTAGATATTGTTCACTTTAGCACGTTACGTATCGTCGTCAACCTCATGACTTTAAAACATGTCAGCTAGGGAGAGGGTTTCACTCGAAATGTTTCATTCCTCTCTCTAGAACCTCAAAATCTACCTCCCTTGGGAGCCTAGCGTCCTCGCTGGCACACATCCTGGAACCTGCTCTGATACTATGTGTAACAGCTCAAGTCCACCACTAGCAGATATTATCCACTTTGACCCGTTACATATCGTTGTCATCCTCACGGTTTTAAAACATGTCTGCTAAGGAGAAGTTTTCATACCCTTATAAGGAATACTTGGTTCTCATCTCCAATCAACGAGGGACTTCACAACACCATTCCAAATTCCAATATTTTTCCATTATTTTAACAAATTTCTACTCCAATAGCAATTTTTCAAATAAATTGAAAAATTCAGTACTTTTTTAATTTAGCCAAAAAAAAAAAAAAAAATTGCTCGTAGTATTACTTTAGGAAGGGACTTGACGTACTCCAATAACCAGCTTCAAGAAACATCGAGAATTGATCACCAGACCTAACAAAAATTTCTCGAGCATTCCAAACTTAACCCTAGGATTACTCCTCGAGGTCGGTTTTAGTTTTGAACTTCTAAATGAAAAACAAAAGGAAAATTCTAAGCAAGTTCAAAAGTTTTTTTTTGGGTATAAAATAACCTTATCTAGTATAAAAGGAATTTTTAATTTTTCCATTTTTCTTAGAATTTGTCTTTATCTTCAAATCTTTGAATGGAATATAATCATATCAATCCAATAATTTAATTTTTATTCTTTTTCTCTTTATTTTCTTTTTAATAATTTTAAATCCACTTCTTGGAAAGAACCTATAAATATAATATAAATTATTTTATTTGGTTTGGTCAAACTTTGGTTGCTTGGTCAACGGCATAATTCAAAACACTCTCCCAACTTTGGGCGCCTAATGCTTACAACCAAACACACCTTTATTTTAATGTCTTTAGTCAAACCCTAATTTATTTAATTCTATTAAAAAAAAATTTGGTCTTTTTAAGTTTTTTTTAATAAATAAATAAATTTTAATTTGGTCCCATTGACATTATCTAAGAGAATATAAAATTTATTTTAATTAATTAGGATAATAAATAATTCTTAAGATTTTTATAATATTATGGACACATTATTCATCACTTAAATGTTCATAAAGTTAAAAACATTGATTTTTTTTTAGTATTTTTAATATTATAAATATGAGCTATAAAAATTACCTTTATTTAAAAAGAATTAAAAATAATTATTACATAAACTCAAGTAAATTTATAATTATTACATAAACTCAAGTAAATTTATTTTTTTAAATCGGAATATTATTTAATTTCTTATTGATGAAATATATTGAATAAAATTTTTAATTTTATATCTAATAAATCTCTAAATTTTTTATTTTACGTCAAACGAGCATATAAAAAATTAATTTTTTAAAAATTAAAACTTTCATATTTTTAAATTATATATTTTTAAAAAAAAAAAATTAGAGTGTGTGGCAAGGGAAGCGTGGAATTAAAATTTAAAATATATATATATTTAATGGTTCATAGGGGAGGTGGGACCAGGCAAGAGGGGGGCAAAAAAGTCAAAGGGAAATTTAAAAAAATTAGTGAATTAAATAAATAAAAATAAGCGGCAGAATTGGCTTACTCTACTTGTACATTCCGCCACCTTTAGCTGAGCAATTTTTTGAATTTACATTTTTATTATTATTATTATTATTATTATTATTATTTAAATGGAATTTATATTTATTTTTCTTCTATTCTTCTAGAAGCTTATCCTGTGCTTTCTTTCTCACTTGCAACCTCCATTTCATCACCAATGATCTAATCATGTTGACTTTCTCAAGTCCCTATATTTCATCGAACCCCTAACGAATATGTAAATATCATGATCGTCTCAATTCGGTAATGTCTGACGTGGCTTCCTCAGACCTTTTGCTGTATTAAATTACTCAAATTTACCTCACGTGCTTGTGTTGAGAAGTTTCTTGATCTCACTTCTGATTGCAGAAGCGTACATAAGTTGGGTTCGGTTGGGTTAGAGAAATCTTTTGGATCAACTTGAAATTTTAGGTTAGTTTGGCTGGTGACCCGAGCAATCTGAATAGAGTTCCCATCCTAACCCTATATTTAAAAAGAAAATGTCACTTATCTAATGCACGTTACATTAATAACTAAAATTTCATACGGCTCAAATATTAGACATTCAGATGTCACAACAAATCCCTAACATCAATTACAAAAACTAATTTTCATAATTATCTTCAAATTAGGGTTGAGTTGTAACTCTATTTTCAAGTTGGTCAGGCTGACTTGGAAAAAAAATTTCAACTTGCGAATCGACCCAAATTTTTCGATTTTCCAAAAATTCAACCTAACCAATCCAACTTTTATCGTTTGGGTTGGGTAATTTGAGTTGGTCGGGTTCTTGGATCATATGAACGTTCCTATTGGATTGTACTCTTTAGAGCTAGCGTATACATCGATAGAGTTAGGGTGACACTTGTGTGATATCAGTCAAAAAACACTTTTATGACTATGTTAATTCGAGACAAAAATACCTGCAGAACAATAGATTCAACCTAGACTTTAACATAAATTAGTTCAACATGACACATTTTCTTTGAAAAGTCAATAAACTATGGAAGATTGGCCCGGTTAGGTTTCTAATGAGTACCTTTAATTTAAAACGAAACTTACTCTCGTAGAACAAATTCAAGAATGTTCGATAAGTAAAATGATGTAGAACTCGTAAGTTAGGTATTCTCATTTAATTGGCCTATAGTATGTCTCAAAATTATTGAGTAGGTGACCTAACTAAAAAGAGGAATGCATTAAAAAAATCATAAAAAAGTTAAGCTTTTTGTAGAAAGATTAGTGTTTAGAGAAAGCAATCAACTTTTGAGATATTACATTTATTTATGAAAAAAAAAAAAAAAAACCCCGATTGTTTTCCTAGTTGCTCACAGTCCACTTCTCCACTTCTTTAGGGGTCAGCGTCCTCACTACTGATCCGTGTCTAACTTTGATACTATTTGTAACAGCTCAAGCCCACCATATATAGTCTACTATGACCGGTTACGTATCGTTGTCAGTCTCACGATTTCAAAACGTGTTTACTATAAAGAGGTTCACACATTTATACGGAATATTTTGTTCTCCTCTCTAATCGATATAAGATCCCACGCTAAAAAAAATCGAAACAACTAAAAAGAAATAAATAAATAAAAAGTGAAATTCGTGTATAAGAATTCCACCACATGGAACGCCATCCACGACAATTGGCCACCATTCCAAGTTGTCACTCTTTCACCACCGCCACCCACTCCCCATCTTGTCGTATCACATTCATTCTCTTATTTATTTATTTTTTTAATATATATTTAATACATTTAAATCTTCTAATTTAAATATAATTCAACTAGTTGAGATCATAAATTCGATCATAATTTGAATTTTTTTAATTTTATATCGGTGCAAAACAAAATTATTTTAATCGTTAAAAAATATTTTCCATGAATGTGATGAAAAATCTAATCAAAATTTAAGGTTAATTTTAATTATTTAATAAAAAAAATTTATGCTTTATAAAAAGTTGTATAATAATATTTTTCATGAAAAATACTGAATTGTTTCTCGAACTAAATTGTTATAATTTTATAAATTAAACTAAAATCTTGAATTTTGCTAATATTAATAATTTAGAGAAATAATAATTTATATTCTCGAAAATTAATAAATTAGAAGGACCCAAATCTAATTAATGTAAATTAGTGAGTAATAAAAATTTGAGTGGGTTTTTTTTTTTTAAAAAAATAATTTTATTTAAGTGATTTTATTCTAATTTTAAAAAATAAATTATCTAAATTAAAAAATTTATAGAGGAAAATTAGAAAATTTGCAATAAATAATAGAGATATAAAATAGAATTGAAAAGAAAAATACAGATAAAAAAAAAATAGGTATTTTTCTCCCTCATACGTGGGGCCCACAATTGAAGTCCAAATCACCCTCGACTTTTTCTTGTTCAACACGACACCGTTTCCAGCGTCTTCCTACTTCCTCCTCCCCCACACTGATTCCTCTCTCTGTTTTTAAACCTTCTACCTTCCCTTGACTTTCCTCCGCCGTGGCTTCCTCCTCCACCAACCTCCACTTTCTCCCATAATAACCCGCTCCTCCTCTTCACCCTCCCTCCAATTTACGAGCAAACGAAACCATGGCCTCTTTCAGCGCCGTCCACGCCGCCCTCTTCTTCCTCCTCTCCGTCTCCGTCTCCGCCCAGTCCCAATTCTCCCCTGACCCCAGATCCGACCCCTACCAGTATCGCCTCAGCGGTTCCATGGCTGTCATCATCGTAATCCTCATCGCCGCCCTCTTCTTCGTCGCTTTCTTCTCCGTTTACTTACGTCACTGCAACGATTCCCAATCCAACTCCATCCGCCCTGTCACCGCCGCTGCTCGGTCCCGTCGCGCCGCTCGTGGTCTCGATCCGGCCGTGATTGAAACATTCCCGACGCTAATTTACTCCGATGTGAAACAGCATAAAATCGGTAAGAGTACCCTAGAATGCGCCGTTTGCTTGAATGAATTCGAAGATGATGAAACGCTGCGTTTAATCCCTAAATGTGACCATGTGTTTCATCCTGAGTGTATTGATGCTTGGTTGGCTTCTCATACTACTTGCCCTGTTTGTCGCGCTAATTTATCGCCTCAACTCACTGAGTCCGTCCACCGAGTTGAAGATTCCGCCGCCGTAGTCGACTCGGATGAGAACAGAGGAGATATTGAATCGCAGAACAACGACGTCGTTTCTGAGACTAATCCAACTGCGGCTCCACCGCCGATTCAAATACCAGTTGAATCGGAGTTGAATACGACGACGGCGGCTAACAAGTCGTTGAATCGTAACCGTACACGTGGATCCCGCTCCAATAGATTGCGGTGGTTATTCCCCCGGTCTCACTCAACTGGCCACTCCTTGGTTCAGCCCGGGGAGGACACCGAGCGGTTTACTCTCCGGTTGCCACTTGAAATAAGGAAGCAAGTAGTGAACCGGAAACTGAACCGGGCGACGAGTATGGTAATTCTGGCAAGGCAAAGCAGCTCAATGAGAGGATACCGGTTCGGTTCAGGCGAAGGGAGTAGTCGAGGGAAGTATTACCGAAGACTTGAACGGTTGGACCGGACATCGAAGTCAGACCGGTGGGTGTTGTCAATTACACCGCCGTTTTTTACTCGTATGTCATCGATGAAGACTCCCCGGGGAGGGAGTATCCATGGTGAACCGGGTTTGGGTCGAGAACTTGGACAAGGAAGTTCCACGGCCGAGTCGAGTAGGCTTCCGGTCTGAAATGGTTTATTTTTTTTTGCCACAATTCATATATACCAAAAAAAAAAAAAAATAATACTTAAGAATTCTCCAAGGGAAATTTGTTTTTTGCTTCATATAAATTCATATACACCAAAAATGTGTATAAAATTAAATTTCTTGTTTATTAGTATTCTTTGTATGGTTAGCATATAGTTTTAGTTGTGTCAAATGTGTATCATAAATAATGTAATAATTATTTTTTAATTAAAATTAATAAAATTTTAATTTTTTATTGCGTAGATATGAAAATGTTAATTGGGATTAGGAAATTATTTAAATTATTTTCAAAAAGGTTAATTAATTATTGGATAATTAATGAATAGGTTGTCACTTTAATCCAGTGTTTGGCAATAGTATTATCTGTAGAACACGGAACTATGTTCACAAAGACATACTGAAATCAGATCAGTTTCGAGTGTTTTTGCAGATTTAATAGCTAGTCGTGATTGACTCCTCATCATCGCATGTTGTGTCCCTCTCAATTCCAATGCAATATTAGAAAGGTCACCAACCCAGCTTTACGAAACAAAGGACAAACCCAGACCTTGTTGTGTCCTTCTATTCTCGTTTAGCCTGTAAGAAATTCTCCACACCCTCCCCAAACCCAAAATGACCTAATTCAACGTAATATTTCGATTCATTGATTGGACGTGCACTCTATTCCATACCAATTTAGTTGAATTTTCATAAAAAAAGAAAAAAAAAATATATATATTGAAACGACTTTCCAAAACTCAAATATTAAATCTTTATTTTAGGGTTAGAATTTAGGGTTTAGAGCATTAATTAATTAATTAATATCTACACTAGAAGACACGTTACATTTAAGCGACAGTAACAAAGTCATAAATTTTATTTTCCCACAAATTAAAGTTATAATTTTTTGTATTATTTGAATAATGGAGAATACAAAGAAAATCCAGCTGTCACCTTTTGACAGTTTTCTTATAAGAATATATTCTAAAAATCTCTTCTTCTATGAAATTTCCTCTTTATCAATCATCATACTTTTTTTTTTATTATTATTATTAATTTTAATATTAAAAAAAATATTATTCCAAAATTTTTAATTTTCTAGCCATGTCAAATTCACGAAAAAAAAATTAATTTTTATTCGACTTTAATTCAACTTAAAATTTTTAATTTCGTGACTTCGAACTCTGAATATAAATAATTTAATTTTTCTAATGTAAAAAAAATTATAAATTCATTAATTTTAATAAAAATAAAATTTTGCACAAAAAAAATAATAAAAAACAAAATTCATAATTTTCAAAAAAAAAAAATCTCCAATTGATATTTAAATATATATTTTATACTGAACGTAAAAAAATTATGATATTTTCAAGCGAGAATTTACGAAGGGTTAAAATTAATAAGTTTATGTTAAAATTGCAATATTTATCTAAGTTTGTGATGAATTATAGAAAATTGAAAGTTAATCCTTAAATACGAAAAAAAAATTTATATATATATATATATATATTTTATTGGATAAATGCATAATTATTATTTTTTGTAACCTAAAAAGGAATCAGAATCTTTAATTTAGAATTAGAGAGGATTAAAGATTTATTTGATAAAAAAATATAAGAAAATTTAAATATATAATCCTATAGAGAATAATCTTTAAAAAAAATAATTGTATAAATGGAGAGATATTATTATTTATAAAAACTTTGGAAAAGTTAAATAAAGTGTGCATTATGTAAAGTGTGCAACTAATATATCTTTTTAGAAATTAATTTTTAAAAATAATATTATAATTTAACCATAAAAGAAAATCATTTGATTATGAAATATTGTAAATGAAGAATGTTTTTATATCTAAATTAATTGCGACACCCGAGTAAATGAAGGATACATAAATGAACCGAATCCACATTCGAATGAGCGGTGGTTATGTATTGCTGTTAGCCTCAATTTTTTAGTTTTAAAACGCATTTGATGCCCTTGTAACCCTCTCTAACCAATGTGAGATCTCACAATCCACCTCTTTTAGGGACCAACGTCCTCTTTGGCACACACCCCAAGCCCATCGTTAGCAAATATTGTTCGCTTTGGTCAATTATATATTGTCGTCAGCCTCACGATTTTAAAATGCATATGCTAGGGAGAGGTTTCCACACCGTTATAAGCAATGCTTCGTTCCCCTCTTCAACCATGTGAAATCTCATAATGTGAGTGAGAAGAAAGTATGTTGAAAGGATCTGTATTAGTGTGTGGGGATAATCTTCACTATATCATAGGAGATGTTCTCTCGAGATCGAATGTTTCAATTTTCATACTCCACATTTTAAAAAAAATATATATCGTAAATTGAAAACATTGATAATACCGAACGTGGGTTTATAAACAAGAGGTCAAAATTTTGAACTTTTGAGGGGTCTTTTGAGGGGTTGAGTACATGCCAATTGTCGTTGAGTTACGCTTATTTTGCCCCAATACTAAATTTTACTGAAATAATATATTGAAAACATGAGTATAGTTCAATAGTAATTAACATATTTTTCCGTGCGAGCATTACTTACTTTTTCGCTTCTAAGAGTGAAGACTATCCCCACGAATCAACACGAGTTCATCCAATATGTTTTGTCCTCACTCACATGCATCTTAAGAAAATCGTGTAGAGGAATTCTTTTAAGCATTTCTTAGTTATCATATCCTCATGATATCTCTTATTCAAATGTGATATCAATTCATTTATATACCTTCTTTTACTCTCTTAGCCTAGGCACAACGACGCAATTATCAAAGGTGCGCTCTACCACTGAGCTAATAGCCCGTCGTGCGGGCCTCCTGCTGGGACCCGCTATGCCAGAAGCAAGAGAAACCCCATCCCAAAAGGGATCCTATCAACTTATTCGGACCTAGGATAATCAGCTCATGAGCTTAGTCTTACTACACCGTCAAGAACACAAAAGAAAACTTCCATCTCCAAGTTTAACTCAGACGTAGTTCGCTTCTTTTTGGGTGTGTAGCAATATCAAACCGAATATTACAATTTAACTTTTTGATAGAGTCGAGTTACACGTTAGGTTATAAACCTAATAGGTTCATTCAAGTAGCAAATTTAATCGAAGAAATTTTGGGTTGAAAAAAATAGGTTACCCAAGAAAAAATGAAAAATTTTCTTCCTTGGAGTGGGTACCACCATTGATTCAACGTATTTCCTCCAATCAAAGATCTCAAAATTGCCAGATCATGCGACCCCTCTCTTTCTCTCTGCCCTGTTCGAGCGAGACTCCATTTCCTTTCCAAGTCTCGCATTGTTTCTTCTCCTTTCTTTTCCCTCCCATTGCAAGTTCATAGAATTTCGAGACGGCTGAGTAATTGGGTGAAGGAGAATCAAAGAAACCAATTCAAAATGCATTCATTTGGGTACAGAGCCAACGCTTTGCTGACCTTTGCGGCTACAATACTCGCCGTCATTTGTGCTATAGCTTCCTTCTCCGATACCCTCAATTCGCCTTCACCCACAGCACAAGTTCAGGTCTCTCTTCTTGTTCCCCTTCTTTCTGGGTTTTCCCCCTTTAGATCTGTGCTTGAATTCTCTTGGATTTTTGGTTCGATTGCGAGACCCATTTGGTGATTTGATTTGGTTTTCTTGTTTTTTGGGTCTTAGGTTTTGAGCATCAACTGGTTTCAAAGCCAACCCAATGGAAACGATGAGGTATGATCGATTACGCCTGTTTCTTGTCTCTTGAGTTTGTGAAATATTGTGTGTGAAGAGGGATTTTTAGGTTAATTATGTAGGGCATTCCAGTTTCCTAACGTGTTGAGTTTTATGACCCTTTTCTTTATCTTGTGTACTATATGATTTGCTATTTGATCTGATGAACTGGGACAGTTGTGTCTTTAAAAATTATGTAGAAGAACCAATTTGGTTATTGGAGACAGGTAGGGCATGTAGCTTAGAATGAGCAATGATGTGGTATTTCCTTGTTCGAATCCTCTCTCGACCACAGCGAGCCAAAAACGGTAGATTTTTCCCTTGGGTGTATGAAAATCATGGTTGGGGAAACTTTTCTGAGCTTCCTTGACATGAAATGTTTACGAAATGGTTAGGATATGGGAACGATGTATGTAGTTATACGTTGTAATATAATATGAGAATGATATGATATAAGTTATGGTACGATAGGTTTGATGAATTGATATAGCTATGATAAGATATGTTGAAGACACGTTTGGGATATGCTATGTGACTGTTTATGATATGATATGATATGTGCATGATGTGGAGTGTTATGTCTGAAATTATGTAAAATGATATGATATGATATGGATGCAAATGGTTTAATGGAGTCTCAAAGCTTGTCAAGGCTGATCATCTCCTCTTTGAAGACCCTCTAGCTCCTCTCAAGCCAAAACTTCCATAGCCTTGCCATAGTATCATTAGGCCAAATAACTATGGCCTAACTCCTTACTCCTTAAAGAAGTACAAAAAACGTGAGATCCCACATCGGTTGGGGAGGAGAACGAAGCATTCTTTATAAGGGTGTGGAAACCTCTCCCTAGCAGACGCGTTTTAAAATCTTCAGGAGAAACCCGAAAGGAAAAGCCCAAAAAGGGCAATATCTGCTAGCAGTGGGCTTGGGTTATTACAAATGGTATAAGAGCCAGACACCAGGCGATGTGTCAGCGAGGAGGCTGAGCCTTGAAGGGGGGTGAACACGAGGCGGTGTGCTAACAAGGACGTTGGATCCCGAAGGGGAGTGGATTGGGGGATTCCACATTGATTGGAGAAGGGAACGAGTGCCAACGAGGACGCGGAATCCTCGAATGGGGGTAGATTGTGAGATCTCACATTGGTTGGGAAGGAGAACGAAACATTCTTTATAAGGGTGTGGAAACTTCTCCCTAGCAGACGCGTTTTAAAACCTTGAGAGGAAAATCCAAAAGGGAAAGCCCAAAGATGACAATATCTACTAGCGGTGGGCTTGGGCTGTTACAACTCTTCGTCCTATAAAATTTTAAATACCTTTAGATACACAAATCATGAATTTTAAAGTATATGAAGAGCAATTTATTAAATACCTTAAGGTACATGAAAGTAAAGATCTTATGGGATAGTATAATAAAGGGGTCTTTTTCACTCATTCGTAAGCAAGTAAGTAAAGATCAAGGAAGGCTTAAACTAAAAGAGGATTCTTTTTTCTTGACCTTTTTTGAAAGAACAGGCTACTTTTAACGAATGTGTCGGTACGAGATTGAGTACGAATACTTTTTTCGTGGAGTCGATAAACTTCCAGCAAAATTCCCCCATAAGCTAGACTTCCATGACTCCATCATCTTCATGAACCAGTCAATTTTCAAGGCTTTTGATGAATATGTATGCAATTTTATCTCCTACCTTGTACAGTTACTGAGTAATTACTAGATTCATGATCAGATCTCTAAAGAGATGATATATGATTCTTGTGTTCTTATTTCATTCATGAAACGGTGGACTCTGTGCGAGAGCGATCGATAGCTAATTATCCCGAAACAATGTAATCCTTTTTTCTTGAGGATACTTTAGTTCTTCGCTGCACTTTTTTCAACCAAAGTGCTTGATAATGAGATGATAATCATAAAACAATGCAAGCACCTTTTGTTGATTATTTGAAAGAACGTGCCTTCTTTTTGCAGGTTAGCATGACTTTGAACATATCAGCTGACTTGCAGTCATTATTTACATGGAATACAAAGCAGGTGCACTGGCAACTAATTTTCCTCTTTTATTCTCTAATAAGCCTTCGCATAGAGTATTGTTGGTTATTTATGATAGTTATAAATAATGAATTGATATAACTTGTTTGTTTATTCACACGATACATAGTTGAGGACGAATTCGATCTAAAACTTCACTCAGATAGTGTAATGGTCCAAGCCCACCGCTAGCAGATATTGTCCTCTTCGGGCTTTCCTTTTGGGCATCTCTTCAAGGTTTTTAAAATGCCTTTGCTAGGGAGAGGTTTCCACACCCTTATAAAGAATGTTTTGTTTTCCTCCCCAACCGATATGGGATCTCACAATTCACTCCCTTTAGGGCCCAACGTCCTTGCTGGCACTCGTTCCCCTCTCCAATCGATGTTGTTCACCTCTCCAATCAATGTGGGATCTCACTATCCACCCCCCATTTGGACCCAGCGTCCTCGCTGGCACACCGCCCGGTGTCTGGCTCTGCTACCATTTGTAACGGCCCAAGCCCACCGTTAGTAAATAGTATCCTCTTTGGGCTTTTCCTTTCGGGCTTCACCTCAAAGTTTTTAAAACGCGTGTGCTAGGGAGAAGTTTCCACACCTTTATAAATAATGCTTCGTCCTTCTCCTCAACTGATGTGGGATCTGACAGATAGTATCCTCTCTATCATAATCATTCTTTTTGCTACATACTCTCTGACTTGAGCCCTCCCACCAATCTAACTCACTAGTTACATTAAAGCCCACCCCTTATGTTCAAGCTAAATGCTAAGTCATTCTCCCTTCACTCTCTTCTAATTACTACCATCGGGGTCTTTTATCAGCCTCGAACAAACTTTCGTCACGCCTGAAGTTAATAGCATTTCTAATAGCCAGACGTCCATTCTACAGAGGGCGGTCATCGTGGCTTCTTGCCAATATTTGTGTATTCTGTGAACTCCGTCGTTCAAGTCAATAATAGTGTCGGGAATCGCATTGGTTTGATCTGTTTCCATTCATATTTCGTAAACTATAATGAAACCTTTCCTTGTTGAGATTTGTCAGTGTTATATTTTACCAAGCAGTGAACTGATTGCATAATCTTCATTCTAATATGTGGAACAGGTTTTTGTGTTTCTTGCTGCTGAATATGAAACCCCAGCAAACTCCTTGAATCAGGTGAGTTTCTGTTTCTTTTTAAGTTTCATCTCTTTTGGCAACTCAAACTTCCCATCAATTTAATCCCTTCCTGAAATATCCTCTGCAGATCTCACTTTGGGACGGTATCATACCTTCCAAAGAGATAGCCAAATTTCAGATCCATACTTCCAACAAGTATCGTTTCGTTGATCAGGTGCGTCGCCTCCGACCCTTTTGCAAAACTTCTCCAACCAATTTAGTTTAGCCAAGAGTGACTAAGTTGGATATCTATCTCCTTATGCAGGGAAGCAATCTGAGAGGCAAAGAGTTTAACTTGACATTGCATTGGCATGTGATGCCAAAGACAGGCAAGATGTTTGCAGACAAATTGGTGATGTCTGGATACCACTTGCCAAAGGAATATAGATGAGGAGATTTCTCCATTCATTGTAATTTCTGAACTAAACTTTTACATAGGCTTTAGCATATCACCTTATTAATCAACAACGTTACAAACACTGAACATTTCCTGAAGGGAACAGGAAGAGGAGGAATTGAAGTGTGGCGTTTTCCAAGGCCATTATGAATTGATATAACACAGTTTGGTTCTTTTTTCCCCCCTCCATGTCTCAATTACATAGTCTTTGTGGTGGCAGATGGCCCTAAATTTAGTTACTGATCTACATGAACTCCAAATATGACTCATCTCTTCTTAAGATTTGAGTATTTATAATTACACCACCATAACTGAAGCAATGGAGGAGTAAATCTTGTACTTGTAGCAGCTACTATTTCTTTTCCACAATATTAGAGTCAGATGAGTATTATGTGAAACACTGTGAACAGATGTTTGTAACAGTTGAGTTGTAGATCATCAGGAGAGAACGGTTTATTTGATGTTTTGTCTGTAGGTTCAAAACCATTGAGTGAATGTACCAGCTTAAGTCCACCGCTAGTAGATATTGTCCTTTTTTATTTTTCCCTTCCAGGTGGTTAGCATCTTGGTTTCGTTGTGTGCAATCAATCGCTTTGTAGTCGGCTGGCGACATTTGAAACATATTCCTGTTTCCATCAAGCACTCGCCCCTGTGCTTGAGGCTGCACCTATGGCACATAGGTACACCTTCACCTTCCTGCTCACGGTTACCTGAGTGTCCACGAAGGTTTCGTTTCGTTCTAGCGGTATTCCTATCTGATCTCTTTCCTTGCTTTGGAGTGTCGGGGCATTTTGGAGTGTCGGGGCATTTTGGGTAATCTCTGTCTGTTTCCCCTTTCTGTTTATGCATGTCCATCAAAATGATAATATGCAGTGCTTCTGCGTATACAGAGGAAGCTTGGGCTATGACAAAGCTCTGTAACTCATATGAGACTGTCTATGAAGCGATTCGTCTCCATCTTCTCTGTACTAACAAACTCTTGAGCGATCATGTTGTAGGGCAATATTTGACCATCAAATGACCAATCCAAATTATCCTAATTTAAATCTTGGGTATGAGATAGTCTTATCGAGGTGTAGAGGAATGTCGGGGACCATCAAATGTCTAAGCCGAATAGAGCGGACAGTGAAAAAAATTATCTTATAGTTTAGATATAAAGTCAAATGTTTGAATCTCTTCGATATAAAGTCAAATGTTTGAATCTGTTCGATATAAAGTTAAATGTTTGAATCTCTTCCAAAGTTTACTTTCATTAATTAAATTATTAATTTAAGAATTTAATTAAGATATTTTCCATTTTCTGTGTTAGTTTCAACTTAACTAAGTGAACGTTACAACAAATCGGTAAATTTAAAATTTAAAATTTAAAATTTGGATATTGAATGGATAATGCGATTTAAAATCCAAATTTAGAAATTAGTCGTATTTTTTTTTTAATGAAACTAAAAAATAAAATAAAATAAAAAACCGACGTGGCCATCTCAGCCCTATTCAATGCTGCTTATAAATTGAACATCCACGATCACTTCTCTGTCAGTGTTACTCGATACGTTGACGAAATCGGAACTTCCTCTTCCACCTGCTACTGCCACAAGCTTTCAAACTCTCCGGCAGCTCTCCGATGACTTCTCCGGCTAGGTATATTCTTCTCTTGATGTTTGATGTGACTATCGTATCTTTGTCTCTGTATCTGTCTGTTCTCTTTTAAATCATCGGTTAATGTAGCGAAGGGGGGAATATCTCTTCTCTGATTAATTATGGCCTTCTTGTTATTTGTACTTGAACATTATATTTATGAAGAAGATGAGTATTCGGGTAAAGGTTTTTGGTGATAATGAGAAATGAACTGTAGTTTCAGATTTTTACGAAGAATTGATGGAAATTTTTGCGTTCTGTTCGTTTGGAAGTGAATGTAGGTATATGTAGGGATCGTTTTTATGTGTTTTTCTTCTGAATTAGTGCTTAATGGTGAGTGAGAACTATTGGTTTTGGGTTTGCTTAAGAGGGGAACGTGGTGAGATCTTAACGTGGTGAGATGAAAATCTGGGAGAGCTTTGTTTAGTATCTGAAGCATTCCTTATAAGGGTGTGGAAATCTCTCCCTAGTAAGACACGTTTTAAAACTTTGAGGGGAAGCTTGGAAGGGAAAGCTCAAAGAGGACAATATCTGCTAGCGGTGGGCTTGGGTTGTTACAAATGATATTAGAGGCAGACACCGAATGGTGTGTCAGCGAGGACGCTAGCCCCCAAGGGGGGTGGATTGTGAGATTTCACATTGGTTGGAGAGGGGAACGAAACATTCCTTATAAGGGTGTGGAAACCTCTCCCTAGTAAACGTGTTTTAAAACCTTGAGGGGAAGCTCGGAAGGGAAAACTCAAAGAGGACAATATCTACTAGCGGTGGGCTTGGGCTTGGGCTGTTACATCTATAGTAGATGTCCGGGGATGAGCCATAAGTGCTCTCATGTATGGTTCTGTTCATATTTTGGGACGAGTTATGCTATTTGGTTGACATGGAATCGAATCGATGGTAAGACGACCCTATTCAATACACTTATTACCAAAGGGAATGAGAACCTTCCAACCAGGCAGAATGGAAAATTCTTCCAAGTGGAAATAAGATCAGTGAGATTCTGAGAATATAGTCCTTTAAAGAATTTGTACATTTGCACCGACTAAAAGCAGTAAAAAGCACCTAGTCTAAGAAGTAGTCAAAAGGCTTAGCTTTGTCATTGAAAAGGCGGTCGTTTCTTTCTCTCCATAGAATCCAGCCAAAAGCTTTGTCCGAAAGATTCAGTTCATGGGTTCATGAGTTCTTTAGTGTGCCCGTTTTAAAAAGACTCGGACCGGGGAATACTGTAATTTCTCATTTGGAAAGTATATTTTCAGACTTCCCTTAAATTTTGCCTTAGCGGGTCAGGTCAAATAAATTAGTGTTGAACCATGAGGTTTTGCATAAAAGCATAGAGGTATGTTTATTGAGATGCATTCTAATTCGTTTGGTCCATATCCAACTTTTAAGAAACTTTCATATATTCTGGAATTTTCACTGCTTCTAGATGGTGTTTAGAGAACTTATATGCTTTTTGAGACACGTTCTAATTCGTTTGGTCCATATCGATGTTTTTAATTGCCTGTCCTTGTTGAATTTTGTAGGCTTATGTCCATTTGACAACAGATTTTAAAATCTAGTTGAGTTTTTTTTTTTTTTTTTGCTTGACATGTCTCAGGTTCAGAAGCCAAATTAGGCATTATAATCTTAACCCTTACCCCAAATGTCACCCTAAATGTGAGATGTTTGAATCTTTATCCACATCTTGACCTAAGAAAAAGGTCGACTCGGGGCAAATTATCACTAATAATCTTAAATTTTAAGATATTTTCTTCTTAACCTTTTCTTAATCATAAACGACAAGCTTCATATATTCTGTATTACAGCATAAAGTAAACGAGTGTTAGTTTCTTAAAAGTCGGCTATGATACAAGGGAATTGCAAATGCATGTACATTGTAATGAAACATGTATTGTTCTGATTATCTGTTTTCTGAGGACATCCTATATAGGGAATGTTAACAACTTATTATTCAAATTAACTGTTATAACAGTTAACCAAATTTGATAAATTTTGTTCTTTGTTCACTTGCAACCCCAGTATGCACCTCTTTCTTATGGAAACTCACACCTTTCTCTATTTTAAGAATTTCTATTTGTTTGTCTCGTTCTCTCTCATGCTCATGAATACTCACCCAGACATCCAAATTCACATAATATCTACTGATAGCATAGGCCATCGTTACAGTATTTGATAGTCCAAGCATATCATTAACCTCGTGCCATTTTTCGTAGCGTTGGCATACTCATTTATATCTGTATCTGTCCCTGTAGCTTAGCCTCCAGGCATTCGCCTTTGTCTTCTTATGTAGTAACGTGAATACAACGCTGGCTTTGGAAAGAAACAAGTACATTAAGTGAATCCTCTCCGTGACATTTTGGCCGCTGTTTGAGAAAAAGTCATTTGTGCTTGAGAAATTTATTTTTTCTAAGAGACTGTGTAAGGAGAAATTGTTGGAGGTGGGTGTCGCAATCTGCTTGTATTTCTTTCACAGCCCATCTTCCATCTGTTGTTTCAACCATATCAGCTTCAAGACTAAAATATCCTTTCTTTTTCCCACAAATTTTCTCTTGACCAAATTGAAAGCTTAGGCCGAATTATATATTTTTGTTATGCTATCATACTTTCCTATCTTTTACTTTCTACTTATGATTATGCCTTTGTTCATTATGTCATGTGTCTCATATCATGCTGGTGACATCTTTTATGTTCTTCTCCCTACTCTGCGAACAAGATACTATATCACATGCACACAAGAGGATAGAAATTTCTAACACAACTTTTGCTTTTGGCAACGACTGTGTATTAATCTCAGACCTCTTATATTGAGATTGTATTCGATGTCTATGTTTCCCTCCTCACATTACCATTAAAACACTTCCAGGGCGATTTTTTACTTATGAGTTAATTGTTCTTATTGGACTTGAATGGTGATTGAACATCCTGATGTGAGGGAGATCCTTCTGTTTTTTTTTTTTTTTCGTCCTTTATGTTTGTTCAATGAATGGTATGACAGAGAGCCAGCAGACTATGTTGAGATCATATTGCTCCTTGTATTGCAGGGTTGAGGAAACAAGAAAAAATGAGGCAGAATCATTAAATATTCGACACCGCATACTCAATGTGGCTCCCATCAATAGCATGCCATATATTGGTCCACCTCTACCACACAGCTACGTTCCTTCTTCTCCACGAGTTGAAGATCCGGAGGCTATAGTGAAGGTTGGACCAGCTATGGTATATTGTCCTCTCACGACCAGTAAAAAATGGGATCATATTGTATCTGCCTCCAAAACTGGGGTCTCTCTCACTGGGACTGCAGCCATGGGACAAGTTGGTCCAGTCATTGGACGTGTGGACATTGGCGAGAACGAGAATTCGTACTTCTTCCGTGTTTCTCTTCCAGGGGTGGCTAGAGATCAAAGTGAGTGTTTGTTGAAACTGATCAATTTTCTCACTTCGCCACCATAATGTGCAATGTTTCGTGTTATTTGTAATATGGGCACAAGATTAGTTCTCTTTTCTGTTTTTCATTGTCGCAATCACATCGAGTTCTGTTCGGTGCACATGAAAATTATCTATCTGACCAGACTATTGTTTCATGGCAGCAGACAGCTTCAGTTGTGACATGGAGCCGGATGGGAATGTCAAAATAAAAGGAGTAACAACAACAGGGGAGAGCATAGTATGTAAGAATTCACAAGTATTTCGGATGCAATCTAAAAATCTATGCCCACCAGGTCATTTCTCTATCACTTTCCAGCTACCTGGTCCTGTCAATAACCTACAATTTTCAGGTGCTTTTGGTGCTGATGGGATTTTAGAAGGCACTGTACCTAAAAGGTGATAACAGGCTTAAATGATTTTGGGGTGGAGGGTGTGGTAGTGGGTTATAATACAGAGATGATTTAGGCTCATTTTGGTATGTTGTTTAGGAAAAGGCCTTTCTGTAGAAGACAGTCATTCATTAAGAAACATGGCCTATTAGGAAGGAAGTTAGATCATTTTCTCCCTCACAGTTCATAGAAGGAGATGCTTTGAAAGGACCAGCTTAGTTTTCTCGTCCAATCTCCCAGAAATTCATCACAATGCTATGGAATTTGTGATTTTGTTAAAAGATCTGATGTATAGATAACAAGCGACTAGTTCATTTTACTATCCAGTTTCATGATCTCTGGATCTCTCTCTCCATCTGTGACTGAAACTGTGTAACAGGTCACATAGCTGAAAGAACCTCACTTTTGTTACAAGCATCAAGTAAATCTGGTTTCGTTTTTACTCTGAGAAAACGAAACAATTGAAATCGTAGCAGAAGTAGAACGATTCTGGATTCAAGTCGATTTCAAGTAAACCTTATGATCCAATTAAAAATGGTTGAATGATTCTAATCCTTACCTGCAACTGTGTTGTCCATTCTGGCACTTTTGACATGCTCATGACTAGCTTTAAGAAGAATTCAAGTCCTATATATATTTTTTGCTCGGGTTTGTGTCTCCGGCGGATCTTAAGCGAGATTTGTCTTTGCCAACCGAACATCGCTTGTGTGGAATTCAAGCTGGTTCGACAACACACGCATTGAAATTGGATATTTAAAAACAATCAGTACTTGCTATGTTGAAGATTGATCGATTTGACTTGCCCGATTTGATTGTTTTTTCAGTTTCTTAGTTTCGACACGGTAATATGGAACTATTGATGGGTGCAATACTAGCATTAGCTATGAAGGCAGCAACTTTACTTCAACAAAACTGTGCCCAAGAGTTTTTCCTATTCTTTTATGCTTTAACATATCTCTAGCCAGCTTCATTTCCTGCCAATTACTGGCTCTAGCATATATATTTGATAGAAGTACATAAACACCACTGCTGGAATGCTTTAGCTCTGCTATGTGACTTTTCACTCTGTTGGCAAGGCCTACATTTCCATACATTTCACAGCCATTCAGAATAGAACTCCATATTGTTGCATTAGGCTGCATTGGCATTTTCTTCAGGAACTCCTGGGCCTCTTCGAACTGACCTGCTCGACTCAAGAGATCGATCATGATGCCATAATGCTCCATAGTAGGCTCGATACCGTAAACCTCAGTCATGGAGACGAACTGTTGCTGACCTTCTTCAACCAGCCCGAGATGGCTACATGCCCATAGAACTCCAATGTAGGTGACCCGGTCGGGAGCAACGTCAGCTTCTGCTTTCATTCTTCTGAACATATGCAGTGCTTCTTCGCCTTTGCCGTTGATTGCTAAGCCCAGTATCATCGTCGTCCAGGCCATTACGTCTTTCTTCTGCAACTTGCTGAAGATCTTCAACGCAGTATCTGCATCTCCAGCTTTGGCGTACATGTCCATAAGAGCAGTTACAATGGCAATGGATTCACCAAAGCTCGTTTTTAACACACGAGCATGTAGACTTCGCCCTGTTGATTGAAACCCCAGCTGGGTGCAAGCACTTATCACACTCAGAAATGTTGCTTTATCAGGAACAAACCCAGCCAATCCCATGTCATTAAAAAGACCTAACGCCTCCACACCTCGACCATATTGACTATAAGCACCGATCATCGAATTCCAAACGACCAAGTTCCTTTGAGGCATTTTGTCAAACAGATTCCGAGCAGTCCCCAACTTGCCACATTTTGCATACATGTCCATGATTGCAGTTGCAAGTATTACATTGAAGCAAGAGTTTGTTTCGAATGGATCGTAACCAAGTTGGCAGAGACGATTGTGAACAAATTTTCCAGCGTCGATATCCCTGCAACGAGCGGCTGCAGCCAAGGCAGTGGCCATGGTGATTTCATTAGGCTCCACACCTTCATTCTCCATATCTTGGAACAATCTCAAAGCTTCACTAGCCTGATCATTATTCACAAACCCTGCAATTAATGAAGTCCAAGCGACCACATTCCACTTGGGAATAAACTCAAACACCTTCAGCCCAGAACTCAAATCTCCACAAGAAACATACATATTAAGCAAACAAGAACAAGTATACGAATCTAATTCAAACCCAGTTTTCACAATTCGACTGTGAACGCCTTGCCCGTATCGAAGAAGATTGATTATGGAGCACACTTTCAACACAAAAGGGAAGGTGAAATGGTCTGGGGAGAAGCCTTTACGCTGCATTTCTTCATACATAAACAGAGCTTCAAACTTGTCACTGCCATTGCAGTAGCCTTTGATCATCGAGTTCCATATGTATACACTGCGCTGATCAATGCCATCGAAAACTGATCTTGCGTATTCGATGTCACCCAGTTCGGAATTTGCGCAAAAATCAATCAGTCTGCTGCAGGGGATTATGTTCTTGATGAATGAAGTTGTAACCATCAGGCTGTGTATTTGCTTCAACTCCTTCATGGTTTTGCATTTCTCCAAGAAACTTATAATACTGTAATAACTCTGCTTCATTATCTTCGTTTCTCAAGCAGATGGGCAAAGATTGAAGATCATAGAAATGGACTAGAAGTGAAAATTGGATTTTTTTCTTCACTCGAAGAAGGGGAGCATTGAAAATGGAAATCGAACAAAAAGGTTCCTTAAGTAGGACCTACCGGTCTTTACTTGCAACTCTAGTCGAGGTTCTTCTATCACTATAGTTTACTGCTCTTCAGTGCTATAGAAAAAAGGGGACGGGTTGCCGGACTCGTTGAACATATACCCTTCAAAGAGCAGGAGTTTCGTTCTTTCAACACTCGAACAAGACCTGTTAGCTGCCTGTTCGAGAAGGAAATCACAAATGACTCTCTAGATAGAGTGCATTGGTTGCAGCAGCAGTGTTCTTGGCTGCTTGAAAACTTGGCTTTATCACACTTGATAGCGGGAAACTTTATAATCACTTTTAAAACTAGTAAGAAAACTAAGGAGAACAGAGGTTTCTATCTATCAATTACGGGTAGGTACACCCAGTCCCAATCATTTCATTTGAGAAGAAAAAAATTGCTTATATATATAATATGTAGGTAATCGAAGAGCTATCAGAAAATTTTCTTACCTTCAATTTTTCTTCTCAAACTCTTGATCTTTGGACGGTAAAACCCTAATTTTCCAGCCCATTTTTGCACCTCAGATCTTCTCAATCCCAAGGCAATCAAAATGCCGAAAAGGCCAAATCCCCAAACGAAATGTTTCGAAATCCCACTTCTCTGCCACAATTGAATCAATGCAACGCTAAACAGAGCAAATCCAAGAGCTCCACAAATCGCATGGAGCTCAAAATCAGTGAAAACGCACAAAGCAAGACCACAAAGAATCAAAAACCCAATCAACAATGGGGTTTTCTTCCTCTTACCTCTCCATCCATCATAGCCGCCTCCACCAAATCTCCTCCACAACCGCGAACCACCTCCATTCCCATTTCCGCCGCTCAATTCCGCAACGACCAAATCCAGAGGCGGCGGTAAGATCTTAAGATTGGAGGCTAAGAGAGACGCCAATTCAAGCACTAATTTGGTCGATCTCAGAAACACGGGTCTCCTCCTCTTCTTCCTGGCGCAAATGATCGATGTTTGAGCCCGAAATCCATCGGAAACTGCAACAAGGGTCGAGAGAAATGGCGAGTTGGATGGAATTAAGGGATTTGAAATGGTGAAATTGAGAAGTGGGTTGAAGAAAATGGAGGGATTTGAAGAAGGAGCTATGGCTGTGGTCTGCATTTTACTCTGATGCTTTGCCTCTCGGCCGAAGGGATCCAGGAAATGACCAATGAGAATGACCGTTGGGATCCACTCTTCGGAGGACACAAATTTTTTAAAATTTTTTTACCCTAAATTTGATATATATATATATATATATATAATTTAAAAATCTAATAAAATGAATTTTACCATTTTATTTATATTTAGATGCACATTAACCCATATAAAATTAACTTTTTTATTTATTTATTTTTTTTATTTTTAACGAGTTAAATTACCCGACTGTATTTGTATTTAATCTCGACGTTGGATCTTAGCACGCCAAAAGTCTCGTCGGTACAAATGATTTAGGCTTGTAATCAATTTGAAAAGCTACGGAACTATCGAACACAAAAGGTTAAAGACTTATCCAGTGTGAAATATCACAGTGTTCGAGGGACTACTGGGGTATCTGATCTCATCCACTCCCCTCGTGTTCGTCTCTCAATGTCAGGTTGGCCAAGCATTTGGGATTTTTATGAATTCGGTAAGATGGAGTTGATTGTTGCTCGTAACAAGGAAGGTCTAGTAAATTCTTTTTATTTTGTATTTTATAAATCTTTAATATATTCTTTTTTTTTTATTTTAAATTAGTTACAAATATAAACATACCAAATTTTATTATTATATAAATTTTAATTTATATATAATATTAAATTATTTTTGTAAAAAATTTGGGTTATATAAAAAATATAATTCTAAAAACTAAAAAAATCTAGAGTTATTAGTTGAAATTTACGTTATAATTATAATTTAATCTAATTTATATAAATTGTGAGTCGGCATGTCGTTCAATCGAATTGTCGTTCTCATTGTAAATCCTTGTCGGAAAGGGCCATGGAATTGCAGGGCACTGCGCCATTGGAGATGGAGACAAGCAGTTCCTCTTCCGACGATACGAACCCTTGCCCGATCTGCCTCGGACCCATAATTCAACCTTCCTATCTCGACAAATGCTTCCGTACGTCCTTTTCTCTCTCAATCTGATTGTTCTTTCGTATTTCTTGAATTTTCCGGACATCTGAACGGATAATTAATTTAGAAAATTTGTTTGTTTGTATGAATTAGGGTTTTTTTTTTCGTGTTCTTATGGTGATTGACTTGGAAATTATCCCTTTATGTGTTACTGTATCATCAAAAGAACCACTCTGTTGTCCTTTTAGGGGATTTCGGCTTTTAGCTCTCCCCAGTTATTGAGGTTTCCGCTACTGTTCTTTATATTCAATGGAAGAAACTGATGATTATATTATCATGAATGATAGAATTAACTGGTTTCATTGGTGATGAAGATAAATTAGCTAATTCTTTAGCTTTGGAGTGGACATAAAGTTTTTCTGGAGATGCTCTATTCGATCCAATATTCAGTTCTTTAGTGATGTACGTTTTAGGCAAGCAATTTGGAGTGTATATTATGACATCTTCCTGTTCGGGAAAAACAGAAACAGCTGCGAGAGTGCTATGGATTTGAGAGATCCCATATCGGTTGGAGAGGGGAACGAAACATTCTTTATAATGGTGTGGAAACCTCTCCCTAGTAGACGCATTTTAAAAACCTTGGGGGGAAAGCCCAAAGAGGACAAAGTATCTGCTAGCGGTGTGCTTGGATTGTTACAAACAGTGTAAGAGCCAGACACCGGACGGTGTGCCAACGAGGACACTAGGCCCCAAAGGGAGGTGGATTATGAAATACCACATCGATTGGAGAGGGGAACGAGTGCCAGCGAGGACGTTGGGCTCCGAGGGGGGAGGGGGTGAATTGTGAGATCCCACATCGGTTGGAGAGGGCAACGAAGCATTCTTTATAAGGGTGTGGAAACCTTTCCCTAGCATATGCGTTTTAAAAACCTTGAGGGGAAGCTGAAAGGGGAAAACCCAAAGAGGACAATATCTGTTAACTGTAAGCTTGGGTTAAGATGATGAATGTACTCAAAGATAAACTCCATTAACGTCTTTGAGATGAATATCTTCATTTAATTTACTTTTAATGTACTTCCTTTTGTCTGGGCTTGAATATTACTTTCTGTTATGTTGTTCAATGCATGGAGTATCAAAATGAAAGAGGAAATATCACATAGCTTCAGATTTTGCATTTGGCATCAGGTTGATTACCAGTAATTTCAAAAGTTTAAGCCATAAAGTTTGGGTGAACTTGATCATTTAATTCGCTCTAACGAAATTATTCGATCATTCATGTTAAGTACGATATACTATTTAGCAAAAAGGAACGTCAACAAACTTTGCTAAGGAGTTCGAAAGCTTTTAATTCTATTTCTCTGTCTTGTAGATAAATTTTGTTACAATTGCATTGTGCAATGGACTAAAGTGGTTTCTGGAAAGCACTCCTGCACACTTTCATCCATTAAGTGCCCTTTATGCAAGGTACTATTTTCTTCCCCTATTAATCTTGTTTCAGTTTAGCATTCCATACTTCATTGTATAGCATTTCTTATTTTTTACATTTAATCAACAGACAGAGAGTCCTTCTATAATACATGGATTAGATGGACATTGTTTCCAAAGACACTATGTTAATCAGGATTTTCAGGATAGGTATCTTCCTGTTGATACTTCCCCTAGGTTTTCCTGTTCTATTCTTATTTTCTGTGTTTTAATTGACTATGGATTATAATTGATGTTATTTGCAGCTTTATCTTATCAAAAGCTCAAAAGTATAGATTACAGTGCTATTATACTGAACCAGGTTCGTTTCGGCGTTGATGCTCCTACATTTACATCAGGATTACTTGGATTAATGAATTTCGCTGTACGTGTAGGTTTCTTGGATGACATATTCAATGTACAGAAGTATTGGAAGTTACGGAAGTATCTCCAGGCAAACCAGTGGCTTGAAGTTTGGTTGAAAAGGGAACTTCAAGCTTTGATTCAGGTTCCTGACTGAGTTTCTTACATTGCATTTGTACTTTTCTATGGGTGCTGCGTCCTTTGCCCCCTTCTTTTTCCTGGAGAATGTTTTACACCCAATGTCAAACATTCTCAAGACTAAAGAGGCGGGTGGAAAGGGAAAAAGCTTTCTTTTCCTCGTTCCTAGGTTATCCTATGGTCGGATTCTTGGGGAAAAGGATTCTATCACTGCGCCAGTAGTTAATGAAATTCTTAATTACAAAACGGGTCGTGGGCATGTAAAAAGGTAGGAGAGGGATGGTGTTTGTAACGGCCCAAACCCACCGCTAGCAGATATTATCGTCTTTAGGCTTCCCCTCAAGGTTCTTAAATTGTGTCTGCTAGGAAGAGGTTTCCACACCCTTATAAAGAATGTTCCGTTCTCCTCCCCTATCGATGTGTGATCTCACAATCCATTCCCCTTCGAGACCCAGCGTCCTTGCTGGCACACTGCCTTGTGTCTGGCTCTAATACCATTTGTAACGGCCCAAGCCCACCACTAGCAAATATTGGCCTTTTTGGCCTTTCCCTTTTGGGCTTCCCCTCTAGATTTTTAAAACGTGTCTATTAGGGAGAGGTTTCAACATCCTTATAATGAATGTTTCGTTCTCCTCTCCAACCGATATGGGATCTAATAGTGTTTCTCTCATTCGTGGCACAATAACCCTTAGCAGGTTTCACTCCCTCTATGGAGGATTTATCTGTTGACTGAGGATTTGAGAACTCTGTTTTATTTCAATGCTTGAGAAAAACTATGTGTATTGTGGACGTGGGTGTTGTGGCTGTCGAAAGTAGGCAAGATGAGGTAAAGATATGTCTGTAGACTGTGGGGATGGATTACTGTAGACTAAACAGGATAGCAATAGCAGATGTATGATACCGTTTCTATGCCATAGCTTCTTGATTGATCCATTCTGTTCATATGTATTACAGTTCCTTGTGGGTGATGACTGATAGTCTCCTTCCCTTTTTACAGGAAGAAGATGTTGACATAATTATGCACCACCTACTTGGTTCAATTCATTCATTTTTTAGTAGGTAATAACCATCCGCTATTGCATTTCTACACTTTGATGCATAGCTGGCAGCAACGCCGCTCCACCACCATACCCTGCTCCCATATATACCTATCATTAAACGTCATTTTTATGCTTTTCATTTGGGTTTGGCTTGTAGAGTATCCATTTTCGTTCATCTATCTCACATCCTCAGCCCACCGCCAGTAGATATTGTCCATTTTGGCCCGTTACGTATTGTCGTTAGCCTCACAATTTTAAAACCCGTTTTATGAAAACCGTGAGGCTGACATGAGCCATAATATCTATTAGCGGTGGGTTTGGGCTGTTACAAATGGTATGAGAGCTAGACACCAGGCCGTGTGCTAGCAAGGACGCTGGGCTCCCAAGGGAGGTGGATTGTGAGATCTCACATCGGTTGGAGAGGGGAACGAAACATTCTTTATAAGAGTGTGGAAACATCTCCCTAGTAGACGCATTTTAAAATCGTGAGACTGATGGTAAGGCCAAAGCGAACAATATCTGCTAGCGGTGGGCTTGAGCTGTTACAATCACCTATCCACACGAATGTAAATATGCATGGTACCTGATTACACTCTGAAACCTGCTTCTTGTCTTTGTTTTTCCTCAAAGAAATGAACCTAGGTATCAAACAGAAACTCCTCAGCTGAAGAGGGAAAGGTTTAGCAGCATGATCCTTGATGCAGCAAAGCCATTCCTGTCAGAAAGAGCGGACCGGTTCGTGCTCGAGTTGGAGCTGTTTCTTGCTTCAGGTTTAAACATCGAAGCCTATGATTCGGTTTACTTGCAACGGCTGGGTTGGAACAAGCCTGTCGGGCCCAGCATGGCGGTCGAAGATCTTGGACTCGAACCTGTAACTCCATACTTGTTTATCTTTGACTATGACCCTGATGATGGTGATTAAACAAGTTCTTATGAAATTGAATTGTTTTTTTTGTGATAATAACTCCTGTGTTATCTCCCGGTAGCTCTTTGCACTTGAATCTCTCAAGTTGTTTGTTGAAACTTTCAACTTTTTATTCGATTATCGGTTGACTGCGTATTAACATTTCGCTCGTTAGAGCGGCTGCTTACCAGACCCATCAGACACAAATAGGGAAATGATTGGTTCGGATTCTTAGGCAATATGTCTGTTAGGGTTATTCATGGGTCGAGTCGGGTTGTGTTGTATTAAAACATTTTGTAGACTCAAACCCACGTTGTGAAAACTACCAATTTTTTGGGAAACAAACAAAACAAGGAAGCAGTATTTTGGCATTTTGTGGAAGCTGGTGTTGGGCTAGAAAGTCACATGAAACACGAGGAATAAACAAAGCCTTTTGGTTTCAATGATTAACGAATCAGCGCCAACGATTTGTTTCGTTCGCTGTGGTGGACAGTGCAGAGGCACCCCAGAAAGGCTAGAAGCTTTTGTGGAACTTCATTACAAAATAATGGAAGTTAAAGCCAGAGCTCCTGGGAAAATCATACTCGCCGGTGAACACGCCGTCGTCCATGGATCCACCGCCGTCGCTGCTTCCGTCAACCTCTACACTACTGCTTCAGTTCGATTGCCATGTTCTTCAGGTGCTCATTCTATCTCTCTCACTCTCATTTGAGGTTGACTTTTATTTGGGTGTTTGGAACTGAAGCGTATGATTTGGAAGGTGAATTTGAAGATTATTAGTTTCCTTCATGTGCCTGTTCTAATTGCTTGATTCCCATTTGAATTTTGATGATATTTCTATGTCATTTTTATGGGTTGTTATTAATGCTTCATTTTGTAGATATTACATCTCGGTTAGGTATCATATTTGACCCTCTGGTATGATATTTAGTCTTCGATTACGATTTACCATAGGTACCATATTTAACCTTGTATGATATTTAGTCTTCCATTTCAGTTTACCATAGACATCATATTTGACCTTGTATGATATTTAGCCTTCCATTACGGTTTACCATAAGTATCATATTTGATCTTGTATGATATTCAGCCTTCCTACAGTTTACCATGGTATCATATTTGACCTATATTTAACCTTTCATTACGGTTTACCATATCATATTGGACACACGGTATGATATTCAGTCTTCCATTATGGTTTACCATAGGTATTATATTTGACCATTTATGATATTTAGCCTTCCATTATGGTTTATCATAGACATCATATTTGACCCTTCATGAGATTTAGTCTTCCATTACGGTTTACTATAGACATTATATTTGACCCTTTATGATATTCAGTCTTTCATTATGGTTTACCATAGGTATCATATTTGACCCTTGTATCATATTTAGCCTTCCATTACGGTTTACCATAGGCATCATATTTGACCCTTCATGATATTCAGCCTTCCATTACGCTTTACCATAGGTATCATATTTGACCCTTGTATCATATTTAGCCTTCCATTACGGTTTACATATGTATCATATTTGACCCCTATTTGATATTTAGTCTTCCATTACAGTTTACCATAGGTATCGTATTTGACCCTTGTATGATATTTATCCTCCATTACAGTTTACCATAGGTATCGTAAAAGACAAATATCTTGTATCCATTTATTGTTCTTTCTATTTCCATTTCCTTTATAACTTATTTGATTATGTAAATGATTATAAACAGAGGACTTTCATCACCGTTTAGGTACGGTGATTTTAGCAAATATTCTCACCCCCACAACTCTTTACCCGCACTTTTCCTCATCAAACTACATGCTTTCTTATCAGACAAGGATGATGATATTGTGAAACTCCAACTGAAGGACCTGGCACTTGAGTTTGCATGGCCAGTTAGTAGAATCAAGGAAGCTTTGGGTGGATTCGTTGGTCCCATCTCGACACCCACGTCATGCCCTGCAGAGTGCTTGAAAACAATTGCATCTCTTGTTGAGTATCAAAACATTCCGGAGGCGAAAATTAAGCTTGCCTCTGGAGTGTCAGCATTCCTTTGGCTCTATTCTTCCATTCTAAGGTTTGTATTTCATTCATGAAAGGTTTGAAAGATTGTAACCTGTGCATCCTCCATTTCACTTTTTCTGCTCTCTTGTCTTTCAGATTTGTGCCTGTTGATGTAGCCATCACGTCTGAGCTTCCTCTTGGATCAGGCTTGGGCTCATCTGCTGCATTTTGTGTTGCCATTTCAGCTGCTCTGCTTGCTTTATCAGGCTCTGTGCATGTCGATCAGGAGCAGTGTGGATGGATGGTATGTGAAGAAGATGAGCTAGTTTTGTTGAACAAGTGGGCCTTTGAGGGTGAAAAGATAATCCATGGAAAACCTTCTGGAATTGACAATACTGTGAGCACATATGGTATGCAAAATCCATTTTCTTCTTACCATAATCCTCCCACTATTAGCATCCCACGTTAGTTGGAGAAGGGAACGAACCATTCCTTATATATAAGGGTGTGGAAACCTCTCCCTAGTAGATGCGTTTTAAAACCGTGAGGCTGACGGCGATATGTAACGGGTCAAAGTGGATAATATCTGCTAGTGGTAAGCTTGGACTATTACAAATGGTATCAGAGCTAGATACTGGGTGGTGTGCCAGAAAGGACGCTGGACCCACAAGGGGGGGTGGATTGTGAGATTCCAAATCGGTTGGAAGGGGGAACGAAGCATTCCTTATAAGGGTGTAGAAACCTCTCCCTAGTGGATGCTTTTTAAAATCGTGAGGCTGACGGCGAAATGTAACGGGTCAAAGCGGACAATATTTGTCAACGGTGGGCTTGGGCTGTTACAAATGGTATCAGAGGCAGACACTAGACAGTGTGCCAGTGAGAACACTGGACCCTCAAGAGGGGTGGATTGTGGGATCCCAATCAGTTGGAGAGGGGAACAAACCATTTATAAAGGTGTGAAAACCTCTCCCTAGCAAACGCGTTTTAAAACCATGAGGTTGACAGCAATACGTAATAGGTCAAAGCAAACAATATCTGCTAGCAGTGGACTTGGACTGTTACAAATGGTATCAGAGCCAGACACCAGGCGGTGTGCTAGTGAGGATGCTGGACCCCTAAAGGAAGTGGATTGTGAGATCTTACGTCGGTTGGAGAGTGGAATGAAGCATTCCTTATAAGGGTGTGAACACCTCTCCCTAATAGACGCGTTTTAAACCTGTGAGGCTGACGGCGATACGTAACGGGTCAAAGCGGACAATATCTATTAGCGGTGGGCTTGGGCTATTACATTTTCAAATCTCAATTCGTATCGATGTTCTTGTCTATCTCATACAAGAAAACCCTATGTATCAGGCAGCATGATCAAGTTCAGGTCAGGCAGTTTGGATCTCATTAAATCCAATATGCCATTGAAAATGCTTGTTACAAACACAAAGGTTGGAAGAAACACAAAGGCTTTAGTGGCTGGTGTTTCAGAAAGGGCCATCAGACATCCTGATGCAATGAGCTCTGTGTTCAACGCTGTCGATTCTATCAGCAAGGAGTTATCAATCCTTCTTCAGTCATCAGCTCATGACGACATGTCCCTAACTCAGAAGGAAGAACAGTTAGCAGAGTTGATGGAAATGAATCAAGGCTTACTTCAGTGTATGGGGGTAAGCCATGGTTCTATCGAAACCGTCCTCCGGACGACGTCGAAATACGAGCTAGTTTCCAAATTGACAGGAGCTGGAGGTGGAGGCTGTGTTCTTACGCTGTTGCCTAACTGTATCCTTTTTCTGTCATGGAATCTTATGGCTTTGACTCTTCATATGCTCTTACTTCTATCTTTATTTCCTTCTAGTGAGTATTGATGTTCTTATCGTTCATTGGTTCGTGGTTAATCCATATTTTCCCTTTCTATCTAACAACATTGTCACGGGACCCTTATGATCAATTAATGGGACTTAGTCGGTAAATGTTTTTGTAAGATCCCACATTGGTTGGGGTTCGTTGAGCCTCAAAGGGGAGTGGATTGTGAGATCTCACGTCGGTTGGGGAGGAGAATGAAGTATTCTTTATAAGAGTGTTGAAACCTCTCCCTAGAAGACACATTTTGAAACCTTGAGGGAAACCCCGAAAGAAAAAATTCAAAAAAGACAATATCTATTAGTGGTGGGCTTGGGTTGTTACAGTTCTTACTCCTATCATTAGCTCAGGTAACCGTCGTTTTTGGCGTTCATGTCACATTTTAATGACTCCCTTAAGAATTTACCTCGTCGAGTGATGGGAAGTGATAAGTTTCTAAATATTATCAGTTTTCTAACTGATACGTTTTCATTAGATGCAATGATAAGTGATTTATCTTATTGCAATTACAACCAGCATATAATATGCATTTTCTTAACTATGTGGAACAGTGCTTCCAGGGACCATTGTTGATGAAGTAATTGCAGAGCTTAAGTCATGTGGATTTGAATGCTTCATAGCTGGGATTGGAGGAAAAGGGGCCGAGATCTCGTTCCATGATTTAGCTTGAAAATTTTTCAAGCGATTCTTTGAACGAAATGAACTCTTTTCCTTTTCCTTTTGTTTCTTTCCTTTTACGAAGTCTAATAAACTTGCATGTCATTTGAAGATTTCTTAAAATCATGGTTCACTTCTCGATAGACGTATTAGGTTGGTCTCACTTTGATATTCATACACCTTGACGGTATATTTATAATTTGCGAGAGATAGACGAAGTGCAAAATAGAGAAAAACAGTGCATATTAGTATGGTACTTGTCACACTGACCCAGGTTAAATATAACAAGTTTAGCGCCGAATTTAGTCTTTGGGTCAAAGGCCTAAAGAGATGGTTAGTAAATGATCAACTCGATGATTAGCTCGTCTTCACCCGAATTCGTCAAGCACAATTTTACTCATAGAGGATGAAATACTTAAATGTCAACTAAAGTTAGCCTACTTTAATTACTTCATAGTGTGATTCGGCTGAATTTCATTAATAGGCAACCTAGTTTGAATGACTGGAAAATTATCTTATACATAACGATCCTAAAAGGTGCAAATATAATCCATATTATTTAAGACCTATTTGGAGGTAGAGGTAGCAATGATAGCGATTCAATGTATCGAAGTCCAAATTTTTACAATTCATACATAGATAGGTTTAGAAAGATCTTTCGAGTTCTAAATCTTAGAGGTATACATGAGTTGGGTTGGGTTAGATTGAGTTGAGAGAATTTTAGACCAACTTAAAATTTCGGGTTGGTTGGGTTGGTATCTAACCTAACCTAACCTTAGTTTTATCGAATTTTCGAGAAGACAACAAAGGACAAAATGGTAAAGGATGAAAACAACTAAAGAGTTGTCAATTCAGCATCCTAAATTCCATTTACTCCATCAGGAATGGATGTATAAAGTTGAGCAGGAACCTCATACCCTTCATGAATAAAGCAAATATTGCTACAACAAGCAAATTATAAAGCTACCAAAATGGGAGAAGAACCAAAAAAGATAAGTACCTTATATACCGGTTATTTGCTCAACTCTTCCTTGTCCAAACAAACATGTTGCCTGCTCCTTGTCCTTGCAGCAGAATCATGGCCTTGGCCTCCCAGAAACTTGGCTTCTTCCTCTGCAGCCTTGCCCATGTCTTGCTGCTATTGGCAGGCTTAGTGCATTGTGATGGTTATCTCTCTCTCCTCTAGTTCCACAGCACTATACACACAAACACGAGTTTCGTACCTCCTAATCGGGTTCGGTTAGAAATCACGACTCTCCATAATAGTATGATATTGTCTATTTTGAGAATAAGCTTTCATAGTTTTGCTTAGTTTCACCGACCAAAAAGCCTAAACCAATGATCTTCTCCTTTAGTTAGCTAAGGTGGGACAACTTCCCTGGCTCTGTTTGGCGGTCTACAAACACACAAACAGTTCCATAGTTCCCATATCACTTTCTCAATGCTGCCTCACAAAAGCTTACACCCAATTATATCTATCATTTTGCAGTGAAGGAAGCGCTTTTCAAAGCCATGAACGGGTACAGAGAGTCAAGTAAACTTCCCTCCATGAAGAGGAACCCCAAAGCAGACTGCCTCGTCTCGCAAATGGCTTGGGAATTCGATGACCAGTCGACCATCATCAGCAAGTTCATCAGCGGCTCCACCATCTCTCCAAGCAACCTCACCCAACTACCCAGTCTCCCCGACTACCTATTGCAGTGTAAGATCGAGCTCAACAACACGAAAACGGGTCTGATCTTGCCCCTCTACATCCCCAGCTTGGTGTTGAATCTTGTTCTCGATGGATGTACAGGTTCCCAAATGACCAAGTACTTGAGCAAACCTGAATTCACGTCGGTGGGAATTGGGTATTATCAACAATGGGCAGTGATCGCTTTGGGCACCGATTCGCCCCTCGGAAGCTTTAGTTCTGCCGTGAATTTGTCTGATCTGGGCCTTACATATTTTAACTTCCTGTCGTCCTTGTTGGTAGGGTTGTGTCTTCTCTCTGGTTGAGACCGTTGTGTGCTGGTTTCCATCTGAAACGACATGTCGGCACGGTTAGGAAAATTTGAAGGCGTGGTTGCACAATAATTGACTTCTTTTATTTTAATTAATTATGAAAATGTCCATGATTATCACTTTTTATTTTTTTTATTTATTTTTTGGATAAGAAAAGCATGCTTTATGGATGCGTTTATGTTTGGCTAGAAGTTAGAAAGATTTTAATTGTTTTTTAAGAGTTACACAGTAATATTTATATTAAAAAATTGAAATAGATGACACTATGTTAAAAGTGTCGTGAAATCTAATTACATTTTAGAATTAAAAATTCAAAAAAGTCATCATGAAACATAGTCAATTAAATAAGAATAGTACCTAAGCAAAGTTGATAGGTATAGAAATAGATACTATTTAAAAATGTAGTTTAATTACTAATTAATTAATACCCAAGTAGAAAAGTCAAACTTCATTTTCACTTTTATTGTATTTAAAGAAAAGAATCTTCAATTTTGATATCTCGTGTTCGTTTTTTATTTTTGGTGTTTGGTGTTAACGTTTAATAAATTAAGTGATTGAAAAGCAACACAAATGATTAAAACTAGACATTAGTGAATACTCAAGATAAATGTATAAGATATTTGTTAATGTTTGCTGAATCCACCACACCTAAATGGTGGTGAGAGTTCTCTTATTTATAATCATTTACATAATACAAAAATATGGTAAATTACAAATAATATGGAAATAGCGATAAAAGGAAATAATAATAAATGAATACAATATATTTGCTTTTAATAAAATGGCAAATATGGTACCCCGTAATGTAAGGCAAATATCTAGATATTTGCCTTATAATGAACGGTCAACTATCCTAAACACCCCCCCCCCCCCCGCAAGCTGAGCGTCGGATTTGAACGAACGTGAAGCTTGGATTTGAAAAATTCAAAGAGAGGTCGAGAAATACTCTTTGTGAAGATGTCAGCAACTTGGAGATGAGAGGGTACATATTGTGTGCGAAGTTTGCCACAAGTTATCGAAGGAAATGATAATCTAGTTTAACATGTTTGGCCCGCTTGTGAGAAACGGGATTAGAGCTCCAAAAAATAGCACTTTTGTTGTCACATAAGAGTAAGGGCTGCTGTGAAATAGGGACCTTGAGGTCATGCAAAAGATGCGTAACCCAAAGAAGTTCAGCAGCAGTTGTGGCAAGAGCACGATACTCAGATTCACGGCTGGAGCGTGAGACAATAGGTTGCTTTTTGGCACTCCAAGAAACGAGATTGTTACCAAAGTAAATAGAATAGCCGGATGTAGAACGACGAGTATCGGGACAACCAGCCCAGTCAGCATCCGAATAAGCGACTAGCGTACTAGGAACAGTGGATGGACGAAAGGTAAGACCAAAGTGGAGTGTTCCTTTGACATAGCGAAGAATACGTTTGACAGCAAGAAAGTGATCTGTAGTAGGGGCATGCAAGAATTGACTGACAGAATTGACAGCATAGGCAATATCTGGACGCGTAATAGTCAAGTACTGAAGGGCGCCAACAAGAGATCTATAGAGAGTAGGATCAGAGAAAGGAGAACCATCAGCAGTTAGGTGTTGAGAAACAACCATGGGAGTGTGAACTGGTTTGCTATCGAGCAACTGAGCACGAGTAAGAATATCTCGAGCATATTTTAACTGACTAATAAAGAGACCATCAGGAGTGGGTGAAGCTTCAAGACCAAGAAAGTAACTGAGAGAACCCAAATCTTTGGTAGCAAACTCAGAATGAAGCTTGCGAGTAAAGCTGTCAATAAGAGATGAGTTGTTGCCGGTAACAATAATGTCATCAACATAAAGAAGCAAATAGATAAGGTTAGATTGCTGATGAAAGACAAAAAGGGACGTGTCAGCGCGACTGCAAGAAAACCCAAGTGTGAGAAGAAATTAGCTAAAACGCTGAAACCAAGCACGAGGAGCTTGCTTTAAGCCATAGAGAGCTTTCTTTAATAGACAAACATGAGTGGGAAATCGAGGATCAATATACCCAGGAGGTTGTTCCATATGAACACGTTCAATAAGAGTTCCATTGAGAAAAGCATTCTTGACATCAGGTTGTCGAAAAGACCATTTATTTGTGACTGCAATAGAAAGCACAACACGGACAGTGGTAGCTTTGACAACCGGACTGAAAGTATCAGTGTAGTCAAGACCAGGAACCTGAGTATAACCTTTGGCAACAAGACGAGCCTTGAAACGCTCAACGGATCCATCAGGTAAATATTTAATACGAAACACCCATTTAGAGCCCACGATGTTGGTGTTGGCAGGGTGAGGAATCAAAGTCCAAGTATCATTTTGTTGTAACGCTCGAATTTCTTCATCCATGGCAGCCACCCAAGCAGGATTTTTAGCTGCAGATTTGAATCCTTTTGGCTCAGTGGATGCAAGAAGAGCAGAAAGAAGTCCAGACGAGCCCAAAATACCAAGATTTGCTGGATGACGAGTCTTGAATATACCAGCTTTGGCTCGTGTGATCATAGGATGAGTGCCCAAAGAAGAGAAATCAACAGGAGGTTCAATAGAGGTCGAATTAGAAGTCGAGGGTGGCAAAGTGGAACCTGCAAGAGAAGTATCAACCTGCACAGACTCATCTACAAGGTCAGAACAAATATCACACGGGGATGAACTGGATCGAGGAATGTGCGGTGATGAAGTGGTAGGGGGGGATGAATCAATATGATGAAGATGTGGTTCCAAGAAATTTGAAATAGGAATAGAGGAAAGAGGTTGGGCCTGGGAGCTAGGGATAGCAGGAAAGTGAGTTTCATCAAATTGAGCATGGCAGGTGATATATAGCTTAGTGGTGGCAGGATCAAGACAGCGGAACCCTTTGTGAGCAGAACTATAACCCCAAAAAATACAAGGAATGCTGCGGGGAGAAAGCTTGTTAGGCATATAATCACGCAAATAAGGATAAACACGACAACCAAAGGGATGAAAATTGTCATAATGTGGAGTGTAGCCATAAAGGAGTTCAAAGGGTGACTTACCTCCAAGAAGTGGAGTAGGCAACCAGTTGATAATGTAAGCTGCAGTGCTGAAGGCGTCAACCCAAAAACGAGGAGAAAGATGAGAGTGAAAGAGAAGGGCCAAGCCAAGCCAGTCTCAGTCACATGACGATGTTTTCTCTCAGCACGACCATTTTGAGCAGGTGTATATGGACAAGAGAGTTGATGGTGGATGTCAGAATTACGTAAATGAGTTTTGAAACAAGTACTAGTAAATTCGGTACCACCATCGCTTTGAAATACCTTGATACTAGAAGAATATTGATTTTCCACAAATTTTTGAAATTGAAGAAAAATATCAAAAAAATCAGATTTAAATTTTAAAGGGTAAAACCAAGTGAATCGAGAATAATCATCAATAAAAATAGCATAATAAAGAAAACCCGAATTTGATTTGACGGGAGAAAAACCCCAAAAATCACAATGAATAAGATCTAACACATGAGACGACCTACGTTCATTGCGGGAATAAGGCAATCGATGACTTTTCGCAAGCTGACAAGTATTACATAATGATGGAGAAGGCAATAAAGACGTAAGAGAAAGATGACCTTTTCTATTTAGAAAAGAAATAACAGAATGATTCACATGACCCAGACGAGCATGCCATAAATCATATGAAGCACGTTAGATTTGTTTCTAAGGGCTGAAATAAAAGCAGAGTTGCCGTGCTCCAGCACATATAGACCTCCATCTCTTTTACCGGTTGCCACCACCCTTCCTGTTTGACGATTCTGGATAGTAAGTAATAAGATTATTAGTAAATATAACGGAAAGAGGAAAATCATACGTTAATTTACTTATGGAAAGAAGATTTTTAGTGAGGTGAGGGACAACCAAGACATCTAATAAGTGAATATTTGGAACAGGAGAAAGAGTACCGGTGTGGGTAATGGGTAGGGATGCACCGTTTCCTACGATCACAGAGTCCTTACCCGTGTAATTTTTAGATTGATCCAGAATAGATGGGTCGGCAGTCATATGGGTCGAAGCTCCAGTGTCCAGAAACCAATCAGCAGCATCGGGTCCAGCAATAGAACATGACGTGTTAAAGGCTTCAGCAAGGTGAGCATGAGAAGAATCAGGTCGAACATACCGTTGGTTGCAGCGGTCAGCATAATGGCCCTCTTTGCGACATATTTGGCAGTGAGGTGGTCGACGACCCTGACTTGAGTGGGTTCGTCCTCGATTAGAAGAGTTGTTTTTGTGAGAATAAGAACGACCTCGCTGGTTGGTAAAGGAAGCAGGGTGGCTTCCATGGGTGCGACCACGATTAGTGGCTGTGAATGCTGTAGGAATGGTGTCAGAGGACTCAAGGGAGCGCTGGAACAACTCAAAACTTTCAGCTTTAGAGACTAAATCTGCAAAACAGGGGATAGGCGTGAGAGCCATCTGAGCAGTAGAAAAAGCTGAAAATTCGGTGCCGAGTCCACGAAGGAACCAGTGCACTTTATCAATGTCCTCGACGGGTCTGCCAATGGCATGAAGTTGGTCACAAATTTTTTTGAAGGCACAGGCATACTCAGCAACAGGTTTGGTGCCATGTTTTATCAATTGCAAGTCATCCTTGAGTCTCAGTTCACGAGCTTTCGACTAATGGCTGAACGTAGTTTCCAACGCAAGCCAAACACCACGTGCAGTAGAGAGACCAACGACAACAGTCATGGCTTCCTCAGTGAGAGAGGAGAGCAGGAGACAGAGAAGTCGTTGATCGGCTACTCTCCATGCCAAATATTTGGGGTTGAGTGTTGAGGAGGTTTCTGGTTCAAAGCGAGGAGGTGGAACCATAGTTCCATCGACATAGCCCAGCATGTCTTGACTCTCAAGGAGAGGGAGAAGTTGGCTTTTCCAAAGAAGATAATTGGAGGAAGAAAGTTTGATGGTGATCATATGGAAGAAGATGATAAGAAGATTCGGAAGCCATAGAGAAGAAAGGATCAGGGTTGTTAAACCGAAAGGGCTCTGATACCATGTTAATGTTTGCTGAATCCACCACACCTAAATGGTGGTGAGAGTTCTTTTATTTATAATCATTTACAGAATACAGAAATATGGTAAATTACAAATAATATAGAAATAGCGATAAAAAGAAAGAATAATAAATGAATACAATATATTTGTATTTAATAAAATGGCAAATATGGTAACCCGTAATGTAACGCAAATATCTATAATAAACGGTCAACTATCCTTAACAATATTGATGTCTATAAACCAAAAAGAAACTAAATTCAACGTCCGAGTAAAAATGTTACATTTTGAAAGTTAAGTGGCAAGTAAAAGCTAAATTCAAAATACAGAAAATAAAAATAATATTTTGAAATTTAAAGATCAAACAGAAATAATACTCAAAATCTAAGGCTTAAGATCAAACAAAAATCGTGTAATATTTTGAAATCTAACATCAAATTGAAACCACACTCAAAATCTAAGAATATAACATGAAACAATACTCAAAATCTAAAGATAAATACTTTGATCCTATTTGACATTGTTAAAGATTGGATAAGTGTTAAATACAAAAGCAGGAGAGAGGGGAAGGAGGTGCGAAAATTGGGATGGAGATGCATGGGAAGAGGGGCAGGTGGAAGAGGTTGGAAGAAGAAACGTGTCTTTTTAGGCTGTCAAAATTGCTCTTCCAAAAGGGCACCTGGAATGGCCACAACAAAACACCAACCCTATCTACACTCTCTTTTCTTTTATAAATAATAATAATTCCCCACACCCTCCAACTCTTCATTCATCCACTTCAACATAATGTCTTCTTCTTCTTCCTTTTCCATCTTTGGCGTTTTCGCCATTGCCTTCCTCCTATTCTCCTCTCCTGTTCTCTCCAAAGGTAATCTCTCTCTCGCTCCCTCTCTCTCTCTCTCTCTCTCTCTCTCTCTCTCTCTCCCCCTGCTTCTTCTTTTCCAGTTGTTTCTGTGCTTTGCATGTATATTTGAAACTACATACCTCTACCGTGAAGTCTAATTCAAAGAACAGGGGACCAAAATTGGTACTTTAACCTAAAAAAATTTCCCTCGTAATCTTTGGGTTGTTCTTTACCCCACCCATATACATGTTTCGATTTTTTTTTTTTTTTCCTAATGGGAGGGAAAGGGACAAATCCGAGGGTAAGTCTATGGATGAGTATGATATCAAAATCGATGGGTAGAATCTCTCACTTCTTTAATTCTTTTTAACTTAAAAACAACCCCCACTTGAGCTATTTGGTTGTTTATATCCCCCATGTACACATTTGGTTCCTTTTTTTTTTTCGATTGAAGATAAGAGGACAGTTCAAATTTAAAGCGGCTATGTGGTATCAATTATCCTTCCATCATCGATATAGTTGAATCCCAACTCCTAAGCTAGCGTTCTAGGAGAATCAGCCTCTGATTCAACACCTAAGCTAGCGTTCTAGGTGAATCAGCCTCTGATTCAACACCTAAGCTAGCGTTCTAGGAGAATCAGCTTCATTTGAGAGAAAAATTGAAGGCAGATATGACTAAAATATGTATATTAAGAACTAAATTGAAAAGAAAAAAGAAACAAAATCTTAATGTAGGAAGATTTATTAGAATATTACACAACACCAGGAGGTGGCTTTGAACCTCTAAAAAAAACACCATACCTAGGAGGTGGATTTGAACTTGAAGGATTTCTTAGTTTAGGAAGATTTCTTAGAATATTACAACATGCCTAGGAGGTGGATTTGATCTTGTTAAAAAAGACAAGAATAGGATTTTTGTGGTATATTATCCAATAGCTTTGTGTAACCCAAATTTCTAAGCAGGACAGTTTAATTAACAGATTGTTGTAAATTTGTATGAACATTGTAGAAACGTGCCTAGATAATTGTTTCCTTTTTTAATTTTAAATCATATCTGATTTAAAGAAACTGTTTTCTTAAAATCTGATCATGACTAGAGTTGAATTATGCATATAATTAGCATTTTATTCCAAGGAATTCCCATACTTCCCATGCCTTACCAGATCTTTTGCACTTTCTTTTTTTATTTTTATTTTTATTTTTGTTAATTCTTACCTCGAGTAAATTTATCATCACCAATTTTTAAGAGAGTGAAGTAATTAGACAAATAAGAAATCGAAGGCACCTCATTAGTTGTGTAAAAAAGAAAAATACCAATCACCTGATTGCAGATGAAGAAGACAACCTTCTCCAAGGCCTAAACAGCTACCGACAAGCACAGAACCTCCCACCGCTCGCAAAGAACGCAAAAGCCGATTGTATTGCTGAGGAGATCGCGGACGACAACAAAGACCAACCCTGCGCTGTCACCACCGCCAAATCAAACGTGGTGCCAAGCCGCCCGTCGCAGATCACGAAGTTTATGGATTACGCCGAGAAATGCAAGGTGGACATCAACAGCACCACGGACGCCATCGTGATGCCAGTATGCGTGCCAAAGCTGGTCCAGACTCTTCTGCTCGCGAACTACACGCACTCGCAGTACGCGAAGTATTTGAACGATTCGAGGTTCGTCGGCGCCGGTGTCGGCTCGGAGGACGACTGGATGGTGGTGGTTCTGACGACCGGAGCATCCGGCGGGAGCTTTGAAGGATCGGGAACGGAGTCATTGGTGGCTTCGGTTTGGGGATGCGTGGCGTTGGCTCTGTTAGGTCTTATGATTGGGGATTTCGTGAGATTATAGAAAAGGAGTTTAGATTTTGGCGCCAAAGTTTGTAGTTTCGTTTGCTTTTATAGGTTGGAATGTGTTTGAACGACGTCGTATCATATCATTTTAATGGGACAGTTTTGATGGTTCAGCGCTTGTAGGACCATGTACATGTGCGTAGGTTTTATACTTTTGGAGTGTTTCATTATTTTTTTTAAACACCAAAAGGAAATAACCTAATAGGACGAACCATGACGCTCGGACATTCCTTTGTAGGGAACGAAGCATTATAAGGGTTTGGAAACTTTTTTTCTAGCCACGAATTAAAGTGGACAATATCTGCGAGCCATAAGTTCGGGTTGTTATACCTCTTTTCGTTGAAAGACCAAAGTTTAGTTGAATTTGAAGTGCGTCGGAGCACAGATTCGTTACGTGTTCATATGATTTAATAATTCGATTCGTGATTTTTTTTATGGTCCGATCTTATGCAATACTCATTGCATAGGACACCTCCACTCACATGTGTTGCATAGGACGTCCCCTACTCACAGTACAATTTAGTGATCATATCATATAATGTAATGATCATATACAAAGTGGGCCTCACTCACATGTGTTACATAGGACGTCCCCACTTACCTGTCTCCACATGTACAATTTAGTGATCATATCATATATAAAATGGGTCGTATCCATAGTGTCCCCAGGATAAGATACTCAGCCTTATCCCTATACTATAAATCATTTTAACTATATACTTGATCTAGAGTTCAAGTATGATAGATCAAGTAATCATACTATAGTGAGAGTGTTCTTAGTTTATTGGATTTAGATTAATGGTCCTAAAATTCACTTTATTCAATAACAACATCAATAATAATTTTATTGAAAATAGAATATGTTTTTGTTTACTAATAATGAGTTTTAGGACATAAAACTCAAAAAACTCCACTTGGACTAAAACTAGCGTGGAGATTTTTAAACTACGACATCATGTACGCATGCATTTTAATTGGCGGGTTTATCTTTAAAAATATTTTACCTTATTTTTAAAGAATAAAAATATTTAAATTATAAAAATTTGTATAAATTCTAAATTATTTATAGTAAAATTTATCAATTTTTTTTTATAGGGTGAATAGTTATTTTATAGACCAAAAGATTATTATTATTATTAAATAATAAAACAATATTTTTTTATTTTTTATTTTTTAATAAATAACCTATAAAATGGAGCGACTAATAGGAGAAAAAAAATTATAATTTAATATAATGAGTCCAAATAACAGAGACCAGTTGGATACACTCTGTATGTTCCGGCTAAGATGCGCGGCGCGCGCATTTGCAGAGCATCAGAGCCTTGAATCTCAATTCTACCGACGCCGACGGTGAGAACCGGCCGCAGAGGAGAACACAGGGATAGAGAGACTCTTCGCTATGGTGGAGGATGATGACGATTGGGGCGATTTCGTCGACCATTCCTCTCAGATCGGCGATGGTTTCGATCTCTCCGGTGGACTCTCCTGTGCCCGGCCTTCTCCCAATTCAAACACCTCCGCCGACATGTCCCCGAAGATTCACTGGGCGAAGTCTCAGGGGGCTATTCCGCTTTCCATTTTTGGGGAGGAGGAAGAGGAAGAGGAGTTTGGATCCGGTGTAGTTGGTTCTAGTGTTGGGTTTGGAGAAATTTCGTCTGTTGGGAAAGAGAGTGGTTCGGCGAAGAAGGGAGGGGGTTTGGGTGTTGGGGTTCAGATTGATGATTTGATAGCGAATTTGTATAGTCCAAATCAGCAGATCAAAGTGGGAAGTCCATTGAAATCGAACATGGAATTCGATTCTTTGAACTTCAGTACTTCGTTGGATTTTAAATCTAGCGACTCCAATTTGAATGTCAATGGGGTACATTCTTATGCTAGCCAGACCAATTTCGAAAGCGATTTTAGAGGTTTTGAAGCTAATGGAGTGAAGTCTAATGGGTTCCATTCTGACTTGACAAACGTCGGTGAGAGCAATGAGGATGACGGGGAGGAGGTGGCCGATTTTGATGGCTGGGAATTTAAGGCTGCAGAGTCAGCTACGCCAACGGGTGATGCTCAGAAAGCCAAGGTAAACGAACAGGGGAAGTTGAAATTAGACTTCATAAATTGGTTTCGTTTTCAAATTTCTTGGAGCTCCAATGAATTGGAGTGCAAGTACTAGTTTCTTAGAGTTCCAATATATTAGAAGTAGAAGCTAACAAAACAAAGTTCAAAGATTAGATAGGAGTTCAGAGTTTTGTTGTTGTTCATTTTATTAATTTCAAAATAACAATAGGAGCTACTCATTTTCATAACCATACCAGGAAGAACTGGTTTTTGAACTATTTCATTTGAACATAGGGCCTCCAATGCAAATTCAAGGTGCAATTCAGGCGGGTATTATTGTTTTATATACTTCACAATTACCAACTCTTTATTGTTCAAGGTACCTGGAACATGCTGAGAAATTTATAGATTTCTGTTAACTACTAGCTATTCTCGGTTTGTGCATTACTTCCAACTTATACTGGAGATTCCTAGTGTTGTGCTTGATTGGTTATTCGAGCCTTTTAAAATAATGTGTATGAACTGCTATGTGTATAAGAGATGATACTTTAAGATTGACATTCTATAATCTGAAGGTTGACACAACAAGACAAGAAGCTTTTGATGGAGTAGCACGGGCATTTGAGTTTGCAATCAATGGACATAACCATGGAGATTTAATTGTAAAATCAAATGGAGCTGTTAACAACATAGATGAATGGGACAACGGATTTAATCTTGATGCAAGCCCTGTGGTCCAACATGGTGTCGTATCAAACTCGCAAAATAAAAATGGTCAGAATGATCTAGATTATGGCTTAAATCCTTCTCCTATTGATCGGAATGCCAATGGTGATGGACATGTTTGGGATTTCAAGGATGCTTTTTCTGATGCATCAGACTATAAGTTGGTGAGTTGGTATGAATTTTTTTAGCATTATATTGAGAAGTTTAAGATATTTAATAAGTTGGATCATGCTACAACTTTTATTTTCATTGTAGGAAGAGTTGAAGCCTGTCATCATGCCTCCTCCTAATGGTGTAGAGGTGCTTGTTCCAAATGGTAGTGTCGATGTTTCTTTGTTCGCTCCTGGGATTTCTGACAAATCTAATGAACAACAAAATTTTGACTTAAGTTTCAACCTGAATTGGGGGAAAGAAGACAATAATCTTTTGAATGGAAACCAGGATGGCAACTTCCATGATACTGGGAGAGATTTAAACACTTCTCTAGCTAACGAGAATGATGATTTCAGTGAGAATATTTGGGATTTCAAGTCTGCACTTTCAGATTCTGGATCAAACAATAAGGTTTTTTTTTTTTTTTTAAGTCTGTGAATTCATGATATTTAAGTTCCATTTTCTCTGTATTTGAAATTGATGTTCCACATCTTATTTGGCTGTAGGAAGAGCCAGTTGAATCTGTGGCTGGTCTTGAAGCTCCTGCTTTTGATTTTAGCTATAGTAGTCAGGTGGTTGCTCATATCTCCTGATGTGTGATAAATTTTTATGGAGTTGCTTCAATTTTTTCCTGTGTTCTAGATGGCAAAGTTTCCAATAATTTGAAATTTTTACCTTTCCTCTTATATTGGTGTCAGGGTCAGGGTCGATTCCCCAAACCTTATAATTGTAAATACTATGAATATGGATTATCTAACTATTTTTGTTCTAGTTTTGTGCACCTGACCTTCTGTGCATGTTGTACTGTATATTCTACTTTATATCTTGTCAACCTTGAACTTTCCGTGCTTCTTTTGTTTCTATAGAAATATTGTGCTTTGGGTTGTAATGATTGCTTCTTTCTAATTTTTTTCTTTCAGAGGAATTCAGAGTTATTGTCCAGTCACCGGAAGGCCTTGCCCTTGTCAATTCTTGAAGATGAAGAGCTGGAAACTGCGGATGATTTTACAATGAATCAAGATGCTTCTACCTTTATATCTGTCACCAGTGAAGGACGTGATAACAAGAATCCTGGTTCTAATGTATCTATCAATGACATGATATCAAGTCTATATAATCAAGCTGAGAAAAATGGTTCCATCAATTATTCCCCTGAAGAAAATGAAAATGGAATAAATTTATCATCAAGGATGTCACATTCCGATTTAGGCAATGATGATGATGATGATTCCTGTGAATTCAAGGATGCATCACCGAATGTTAACGTGACCGATCAAACTTACGTTACCATTCTTGGAGATTTACCCAAGCCGTCATCTACTAAGCTACAGTTTGATTGTTACATGGATTTTTATCACAAGTTAAATCTTGTTTTGAACCATGTTGTTCACGGCCTTCTTGGGAATTTAGAGGTCGGTAATCTTATGAATATATCCTTCCACGATATGTGTTATTAACGTTGTTTAATTTTAATTTAAATTTTCTTCCTTGATAGAATGCCCAAAGTAATACCTCTCTTTCTGGTGAAAGTGCAAAATTAAGAGCCATTTGTGAAGAAATTCGGGTTTGTAACCATGCTTGCTTCTTTCTTACTGGCTTTTCTTTTATTATCATCTCTTCAATTTTAAGCAGTGATGTATACTTTTTTTGATTGTTTGTGTAAACACTAAACACTAATTGTTAAAACTTGTTGTTTACCTTATGTATATGCATCTCTTTTCATAATCATTATGAAACATAATTGCTATGAGATGACAATCCATGTCTTTCATATGGAATGTGTGGTATTTTTCCGTGAACTCCTGTACATAATTTTCTTATTTCTTCCTTCAGAATTTCAGTGCCGAACTGTCCCAAGAGAACTTCACGACTGATAACTTCTCATCAGATGTTTTCCTTCCAAAAAATGATTTCAGTGAAATCTTTGAAATGTTGCGGGATCCAAGGTTTCATATTCTGGATGAAGAATTCCAGTTGTCGGAAAGGTTACCATTGGTAAGACTATCTTGCATTAGGATGATACATATTTCTTTTTGACGGAAACAAACGCTAATTATTATCTTTTAGAAATTTGAATTTCCTAGTGTTCATGTTCCAGAATCACTCGCCATTTCCTAACTGTTGAATGCACAAACCCAAATTTTTGTTTAATTCCTTCTGTTTCAAGCATGAATGCCTTTTTTAATTACAAATGATTTAGGATTGTCTTGATTGATGCAGTGAATAAGGGTGTTCTACTCTGGTATATTTTCTAGAGTTTTGAATTTTATGGAATATTTTTTGTATTTTTTAAGTACATGTCTAAATTACACTCTTATGCACTACAGTAATTCTTTTGGCTTCAGAAGCTAACTGTTTGAATATTTTTTGTCCTTGGTTATGGATATTACTTGACATTACTTGTTCTATGGATAGGCAGAAAATGATTTGACATCAGCTGTTGAGCTCTCGAAACACGTTGTGTCAACTCTGAAGATTCTCAAACTTGTGTCAGTGGAGAAGCAACCTAATTATGTTTCCATATGGAACAAAATGATGTTTATTTGCTTTCAAGAACTAAAACATGGTGCTTCGATTTGGAACGAATCCATACAGAGAAATGTTGAAAGTTGCATATTATCTGAACCTCAAGGTACTGACTGCATCATTTAGCTCTATGGATAATATTGCAAGTTGCAAGTTAGCTGACCAGTTCTTAATCTGTCATTGTTTCAGGAAAACGGTATATCTGCGCCCTTGGAGAGATTTATAGGGTAGTTCAAGTGCTTAGAGCCTCAATTATACTTTACAAGCCATGGATACTGTTGGGTCAGGTTGATCCCAGTGGCTTGATTTCTCTTCTAAATGAGTGCTCCAATATTTGGACGAGTTCAGGACTCGTTGAGGCTCTCTGCAAGACTGATGGTCCTATTGATTGCAAGGCATTATTGGATTCTATCAATTTTATTCAGAATCTTGATGAATGGGGTCTGAGAAAGCATGTTCTCTTCGGACAACAGCCTACTTGTAATCTATCACTCATAAATGCTGAATCAATTCCAGGTATCCACGATTCCATTATACTCTCTTTTTTCGAACTCGGAAATCGAACTTTAATAGAACCAAAGATTACAAAAGAAGGAGAGATGAGTTATCAACCCACCCACTGATGAATGAGCCTACAAAGAACCTACTCCAATGTGCTTGAATATATATAGAAATAGAAATGAAAAGAAAAAAATGGACAATTACAAACGAAATGCAAGAGTATATACCAAATGATCCCCAAAGAGCTAACAAGATTCCAAATTTCCAATTACACCTTACAATTGAGACCTCTAGATTTCTGTTGATATCGACACCTTGATTCCACCTTAGTGTTGTGCATGAACTCAAAATTTACTTAGCACTAGATTTTATGGATTTGCTGGGATTTCAGTAAGAAAAAAAAAACATAGAATTCTGTCAATCTAATACTATTTCCATTTCTATCTTCTTTATGCCCTATGTAAAAATCATTTTTACAGTTCCATCTTCCTGATATTTTGATTTGGCATTAGGCTTGGATTTGGTGGTCTGGGATGGGGAGAGCTACTTTTTGAAGCTTGCAAACTTGTGGGCAAATCTAATAGACCGCGATCCTCCATTCATTCAGCACCCAAATAATAGGTGATAAGAGGGTTGAGTTGATTTGTATGATTGTCTGGATGATGTGGCTGTTGCTATTTTCTCCAAACAAGGTTTCGTCAGCTTTCGTCCCAGATGCTTGTCCGTGTCGATGTTTAATAGGAAACACTAGATAATTTCACTTCTTGAGATGAAAGTAAGAAAGGAGAATACTTTCTGGCCTTTCAAGAAGATCCAAATAAATCCATCTGGGTCTCTTGGGAACCATTCTTTAGAACAGCCGCTACATAGCAATTGAAGATGTTTGATATTTGTATCATATGGTGCCCAGAACTGGATGGATTCAGAGCACCGCATTGATAGATAGAAATTTCCTTTTATTCCTTCTGGTTCTTGTTTAGATGTGATATTTCTAGTTCAGAATCCCAGAATCAGAGTGAGGTTTGTACACTGTATATATAGGTTTTTTCCAGAACCATTGTGGTATTTTTAGTTTGTGAAGGTAATTGATTCCATTTTTCCCATTGTTTTAACAGTTTGCACCAAGATATTGTCTTACTGCTGCAACGCCTCAGATGAATGGGTATGCTCTGAAAATCTTTCATGTGTAGTGTAGCATTTCATTACTAAACATATTAGTCGATTAACAACTCTTGCACATGATCAAGTCTATTAATAAGAGCTTGATTGTTGATTGTTGAAATGGTAGGGTTACAAACTATGTTACAAAGAGTAATTGCGTACAAAATTTATGGCATTACCTATGGTCATGCTATTATTGAACAGAACCCTCTAACAAAAACTCCTGCATTTCAACCTAAAATATGGAACTCTCCACAGAGGATATATTAATTTCTTCTGGTAAAAACCAACAAGATTGCATTGTTTCCATGTTATTGCTTCTTCTCCTTCTTCTTCTTCACAGGTTTTTGGCCTTTATTGACACCTTCAGCTACTCTTTAGTCTAGGCTTAGTAAGAAATAGATACCTTCTGGTTGCAAGTATTAAAACCCATGCACTTGAAGTGATCTTCTCTTTTATCATCAAAAGCAGAGCTGAACTAAGTACCGTTTTCAAGATCTGTGCTTGCAATCCCTTGAAAAATCCTAGTATCCCTTCTTTTCTCCATATAGAATGGACAACACCCGGAACTGTTCGGCGGACGTTTGGACGATGTTCTTTTGTTTCATTGTCGTGTGCAGCTTGGATCATCACCTTACACCTGCGTGCGGAGAAAAATCTTTAGTGTTTCAACATGCCAGTGTGAGAAGGATAAGGATGTGAAAGAAATATAGTGCACCTGATTGCAGGATATGTCAAAACGGTGGCAATGCTTTTTGAAATTGCACCTATTACAAAGGCTGTAAAAGCAGAAAGGACTACTGGAGATGAACCTTGTTCTGTTTTGTTCTGCTTTCCTCTGAGGATGTTCTGCTTTAGCTGATCAAACACTGTGTACTGAAGTAAAATCATAGTTGTTGTGTTAAATCCAGAGTGCAGCCACAAAAAGGAATGTTTAGAAGAAGATAAATTGGCTGGATTGAACGGTATTGTTTTCTTTGGATTTTTCCTTTCGAGCTTCCCCCTCAAAGTTTTTAAAACGTGCCTGCTAGGGAGAGGTTTCCACACCCTTACAAAAAAGTGTTTCGTTCTCCCCAATCGTTGTGGGATCTCACAATCCACCCCTCTTCAAGACCCAGCGTTCTCACTAGCACTCGTTTCCTTCTCCATTCGATGTCCAACGTCCTTGCACACCACCTCATGTCCACCCCCTTCGGCACTCAGCCTCCTCGCTGGCAATATCGTCTGGTGTCTAGCTCTAAAATCAACTGTAACAGCCCAACCCCACCGCTAGCAGGTATTGTCCTCTTTGGGCTTCCCCTCAAGGTTTTTAAAACGCGTCTACTAGGAAAAGGTTTCCACACTCTTATAAAGAATGCTTCGTTCTCCTCTCCAATCGATGTGGAATCTCACTGACCACTAATGATCTCAGTCTCACCGGGTACAAACAAATGGATGGCTGAAAAAATTAGCATGGACAGGAGAAGTACCTGAATGGCAGGGTTTGAAGTCAGCAGCAATGAAATTCCAAGACCATCAAATGCATCACTCCAACTGCCCTCTGTCACGGTCTGGAAAAGCCCTTTCGATTTTCCGAAGGCACTAGTCTGCATTCGTGAGGAGGCTGTATCCAAGGGCTACACAATGAAAAACCAAGAAAACCATTTTTTATGTGTTTCAGTTAAGCCATTAAACTTCAATATTTCATCTCGAAGAGGCTTGGAACTTCATATACCGACAACGTTCATCGAACTTCTCAGCTCGATGTTGCACTCAATAATAAGCAAGCCACTCTTTTAACAAGCAGGACTGCTGAACTGAGAAACTATAACATATGAATGAATAAGAAGCCAAAACCATATTCTGCTTTACAAGAACTAAGCCCAATCAATGACCAGAATCCCAAACACAATTCCTACTCACTCTTCTAGGTAGCCAAAACAATGATATGCCAGCCTCAACAAACATCGTATAAGATGTCGAGATCTATGATTTTCTTTCCTTGTTTTGTGATTTTATCTCATTTTCAGGAATTGCAACATCAAAAGAACATGTCTTACGGATCATAAACAAGAATCTACGATGTCGTAAAGTTGGCAATTGAAGTAATAGTATGCTTTCTTCTAAGAACTCAAATTCAGGGCCTGCAAAAGTGGAAAGCTAAAGTTTTGATATTTCAACCTGAGTTAAAATGGCATTGCAAGCTCCCGCAGCAGCAGCGAGTAAGAGGTTTGCTTTTGTTCCAATTGATTTAGCCCCAGTTTTTGCCAGATATAGTCTTTTGAAGTAGCTATACCCATAGAAGTACAAAAACTGAGAAACAAAAGATTGTAGATTCTTGGTTCCCAGTCCCTGGTACAGCGAAAGAACTTGATTTGATTTTATTGCTTCCCACAACACATCTGAAAGATACCTACACAAGCCAAACCCAATGGAATTAATAGAGATGCCAAAAAGAAAACAACATCCAACGTTTTTATGGCATTGAATTAGTTTTCTAGCAGAAAAGCAGCACCATTTTGAACCAGGAGGTCATTGCAGTGATTATGTTGTGTTGTGTCAAAGGTGTTAATCAATAGCAAGTTTTGTGTATTGATTCGTTCTTCCACAAGCATAACTTCATTGATGATCTAAAAGCCATGAACCCAAACAAGCCTTTTTTTTCATCCATACTTCAATTTAATCATCTCATCCATCTCATCCAACTCACAAGATGTGAGATCCTATATCGGTTGGAGAGGGAAACGAAGTATTCCTTATAAGGGTGTGGAAACCTCTCTCTAGTAAACACGTTTTAAAACCTTGAGGGGAAGCGGGGAAGCCCGGAAGGAAAAGCCCAAAGAGGACAATATTTGCTAGCGGTGGGCTTGGGCGGTTACAAATGGTATCTGAACCAGTCATCGGACGATGTGCCAGCGAGGACACTGGGTCCTCAAAAGAGGTAGATTGTGAGATCCTACGTCGGTTGGAGAGGGGAACCAAAGGGTGTGGAAACCTTTCTCTAGATTGTGAGATCCTACGTCGGTTGGAGAGGGGAACCAAAGGGTGTGGAAACCTTTCTCTAGCAGACACGTTTTAAAACCTTGAGGGAAAGTCCGAAGGGGAAAGCCCAAAGAGGACAATATCTGCTAACGGTGGGCTTGGACTGTTACACAAGATTCCTACGAGCCTACAACACGGAGCTAGCAAAATACATAACAGGGGCTTTTCCAGATTCCAAGCAGGCTGAATTAGCCACAGATGCTTTCAAATTATCCCAAAACTCCCACCAACCGCTTCAGAAACGCTCAAACACTCTAGATCATTCGATTCAAACTTAAAGAGAAGGAACAAGCCTTACAACCTGAAATTCACTGAAACTACAACGTCTGAACAGTCATGAGATCAATGACGTGATGGATTTTCAATTATCTTAAGATCGGATTAAGTCCATTTACTATAGATTTTCCTTCAAAAACAGGGAAACAACAGCAGCAATGATAGCCCAGATCACGATTTGAAAGCAAAACGAGAAAGTTCCCAAAACAAGGAAGAAACCGTCGAGATAACAGGGGAATACACAAAAATCCAGATCAAGAAAAGCAAATACGAAGCTGTGGGCAACCTGTATTTCTGTTGGCCATGGGCTTGAACCTCGGCTTGGTACTTAGACTTGCAGGTATCAAGCGGGTACAAGATGGTGGTGCTGACGAGCGAACCGATCGCACCGGAAGTAGCCTCCGAGAGCGATTCGAGATCAAGACTCATGGCTCTCTCTTTCTATGAATGAAATTTCAAGCAATTTCAAATGGGTTTCTCTCGTTTGGGTGAGTAAGGCTTTAAATAGGCACAAGCACATGAAGAAGACGGGGAATTGCGTAGCAAGAGAATTTAGCGCGTGATGGTAGTGACATCTTTTGAAAGAATAAGCGCCACCGTTCGGCGTGTCGGCCGTCGGATTATGTTCACGGCGACTGGATCGACGGAGAAGATTGATCCAATTCTTCGGCCCCATCTAGCCTTCGTTTCCGATTTGAAGAGAAACTCTCAGCTACCCTCTTTGAACACTAGTGGTCGCTAGCTGCATGTTCCACTTGTATTATATATTTACGTGACTCTCCAGAATGGTATGATATTGTCCACTTTGAGCATAAGCGCTCATGGCTTTGCTTTGGGCTTTCCCCGAAGGCCTCATATCAATGAAGTTAGTTTTTCTCTCTTATAAACCCATGATCATTTCCTAAATTAGCCAATGTGGGACTTCCATCATCCAAGAGTCGTCAGTCTTATGCTTCTAAAACACGTCTGTTAGAGAGAGATTTCCACATCCGTATAAGGAATACTTCGTTCTCCTCTACAACTGATGTGATATCTCACAATCTACCCTCTTGTAATCCAGCGTCCTCGTTTGTAACAATCCAAATTCACTGCTAGTAGATATTGTCTATTATAGCCCGTTACTATCACTATCAACCTCACGATTTTAAAACGCTTATGCTAGGAAGAGGTTTCCAAATTCCTATGAAGAATGTTTCGTTCTCCTCTTCAACCAATGTGGATTTTCACTAGGACTGATGTCTCGAGGAAACAAAATGAAACATGAGCTCGATTTTGTCCAAATGAATTGTATCGTAGATTAGCCCAAATTAGCCCGAGGTCCAAACTAAAAAGATTAATCCAACATAAATTAAGCTCGTTGGGTCTCCAAACTCCCGATAATCAAATACCCTTTTGAGAACCAAAAATACTTCAAAGATCATGGAGCTTAGAAGCCAAATTTAAGCCAAATACTTTAAAATAAATAACAAATTTTGGAGAGATTTTTAAAAACAATTTAGAGAAAAAAAAGGAAAAAATCCCGAATTTGATTGAAAATACGGAAATTCTGTGCACCTCTCGGTAACCTTAGAGTGGAGTACATTAATTTTATTTATTTTCATATTTTGAAAAATAAACCAGGAGAAGAAGAGAACGCATTTTTGTCTCTCTGCGTAATCAAACACTTCTTTCTTTCTCTCTCTCTCTCTCTTCTTCCCGACGCATCCATAGCCGCCGCGCCGCTGCCACTTCCGCCAGCAGCTCCACCCCATCGCCGACGCCGCTGCTGCTGACGCCTACGCGTCTGGTGGCGCTTTACAGCTTTCCACCTTCAGATAGAATAATCCCAAAGGTCAGTGGATTCCCGGTCGATTACCTTCAATACTACGATATCACCCTTCAATTGTTGTTTGTTATTTCATTATTTCACTGATTACTCACACTCCGAAAAACGTTTTGATTTGATTTTATTTTGAGTCTCTATACGGAATTTCATTGGATTTGTGATTTTTTTTTTTAGGTGTTGAAGAATTCGGTTTTTGTTAGAGATGACTGGATTTTTTTATTTGTGTTTTTATGATGTTAATGTTTTTGTTGTCTGTTCTGATGAAATTGTCAAGTCACTGAAGGTTCTTTTGGGATTTCGCTTATGCAGTCTTTGGTCTTCCAATGGCAAGAGCGCCAGCTGGTAATGTACAATCAGGTGGCAGGAGCGGGGTTCGTATAGTTATCGCTGGGGACCGCGGTACCGGAAAGTCGAGCTTGATCGTAACTGCCGCGGCTGACAATTTTCCAGTGAATGTCCCCCCAGTATTGCCACCGACGAGGCTGCCCGAAGACTTTTGCCCGGATCGAGTTCCCACCACAATCATCGACACTTCATCACGGTATTAGTTGCTATTTTTGTTTTGTTTTTTTTTAGTCTGTCTCGATGCGGAGATAGTGTGCGAAAAGAATGTTTGTTTCAAATTTCTTTGGTTTCCTAGACTGATAGTTCACCATCCCGCTTGATTTAATGCGAGTTTTCCCCTAACTTCCAACTGGAAAATATAGTTCAGGAATTCTTGCTAATAGAGTTTTGCCCAAGGTATTCAAGGGAAGTTTTTGAAGACTCAATGGTTTTCTTTTTGTTTGTTTGTTTTTCCCTCCCAGCACTGAGGATAGTGCAAAAGTTGCTGAAGAACTTAAGAGAGCTGATGCAGTGGTGCTAACTTATGCTTGTGATCAGCCTCACACCCTTGATCGGCTGAGTACATTTTGGCTTCCAAAGCTTCGTCAATTGGAGGTTAGTTAACTTTGCTCCCTCCTTGGATCTTGGTGGATGGAAAATGACTTAGTAATAAAATCCCCGATGTTGGTGCTAACATAATAAGATTATATACGCAAGTCTCTTTAATCTGAAAACCTAAGTTACCCCTTTCCCAAATCAGTTCAGTATTTTCTATGTTATTTTTTTTATTGATGTGATTATAATGGTCTAAATGAGCAGGTGAGGGTTCCAGTTATAGTGGTGGGCTGTAAACTGGATTTGAGAGATGAGAATCAGCAGGTGAGCTTGGAGCAGGTTATGTCCCCAATAATGCAGCAGTTTCGAGAAATTGAAACATGCATCGAGTGTTCAGCATTTAAACATATTCAGGTATATTTCATCTATCAATGGAATTGTTGATCTTCTAAAAAAATCAGGTATATTTGTTGCTCCCTTACTCAGGACTGTATAAAAAAGAAAAAGAAAAAGAAACTGTCCGACTATTGTGCTGCATCGGTACCTTGTTTCCATTTCGTTGAAGATTGCAATTGCGTCCATTTTCATTTATTGTTCCATGCTAATTTCTGGCTGAGTTATGTTTTCGTGCTTATATGAAAATCTTGCCATCTATGCCTAGTAGATATTAATTTTCTTATCCCACAATTTTCCGTAGTTCATTTTTAAAGCAACAGAATCATATGTTCTCAACGTTGTATTCCATTTGCAGATTCCTGAGGTCTTTTACTATGCCCAAAAAGCTGTACTTCACCCAACAGGCCCACTTTTTGATCAAGAAACTCAAACTCTAAAACCTAGATGCGTTCGGGCGCTGAAGCGGATATTTATTCTTTGTGATCACGATAAAGATGGTGCTCTGAGTGATGCCGAACTGAATGATTTTCAGGTCTTCCTTCCCATAGTCTACAATTTTTTTTGGCAACACCTCATCAAGTATTTATTTATATGTTAGTTACATTGCCTGACATTTTGTAATATCTGTGCCTAAAAAGGCTGACTTGACTCTATGGAGCTCTTATTAATGTTTTTTTTTTTTTTTTTTTTTTTTTTTGGTTAATCTTGTCATCAGGTCAAATGTTTCAATGCTCCTTTACAACCTTCTGAAATTGTGGGTGTTAAGAGGGTTGTGCAAGAAAAACTTCCTGAAGGAGTGAATGATCGTGGGCTCACTTTGACAGGATTCCTTTTTCTACATGCTTTATTTATAGAAAAGGGGCGTTTGGAGACAACATGGACTGTGCTCAGGAAGTTTGGGTACAATAATGATATCAAGCTTGCGGATGAACTTATTCCAGCTCTTGGAAAGAGAGCTCCAGATCAGGTAATGAAAAATCATATAGCAGTCTTCTCAACTTCTGTATAAAAGGTCGACTGCACCGCACAGATAAAAGACTTTTAAATCTTGCTGAACTTAATAAATATTGATTTTTTACAGTCTATACAATTTATTTGTTCTCTCATAGATTTTTCTCGAAACAGTTATTTCTTTCACTTTCATGGAGCAGGCTTTAAATTAAGAATGTACATGTGGACAATACTTTTTGAATGGAAACAATTTTCTTTTCGTGGATGGATGGCTGACTTTTGGGCTGTGAAATTTGTCACTTTCAAGTGGAGTGATTTTCCTTAGCTAGGTATAGGAAAGATTTCTTGTTCTCTTGTTGTTTGTATTCTTCATTTCAAGATATGCTATAATCTTATTAAAAAAAGGGTTAGGATTTGCTTAGTATTTTTTCCATCGGGCTTCTGTTGATTTTGTAAGATGGTATACTACATTTAGTAATTGTTCCATTGGTTTTGTTTAAAGTGTTCCATGTTATTCTAATTCTAGTTAAAAATTTCTTATTTGAAGTCTGTTCTTTTTGTAGAGTGTGGAGCTCACAAATGAAGCCATCGAGTTTCTACGGGGAATATTTGAACTCTATGATGGTGATGGTGTATGTCTTAGTCTCTAATTTCCTAATTATAAATTCTTAGTTTATTTGTTTCTTTCTCAACCGAGGATTTTTTTTTTTTTTTTTTTTTTTTTTTTTTTTTTTTTTTTTTTTTTTTTTAATTGTGAGAATTGAATCTAGCTTATGCATCTGTTTTCATTGCCAAGTGCTTATCACAAAATACCTGAAGCTATCACCTGCATATCTTTTCTTTACCCACCAGGATGGTGCCTTACGGCCTCGCGATCTTGAAGAACTATTTTCTACAGCACCAGAGAGGTATTAGCTTCACAGCTTTTGATAGTTTTCTTCATGTCATTTTGGAGGATTATGGTTCAAACATTTATAAGCTTAGAATGGCATCCTCATGCATTGAGAGAGAAAATCATTTGTCATATTTTTTCTCTCATTCGTTGGTTTTTTGAAATGTGTTATTTTTATTAATTTGTTAAAGTTAAATTACAAGTTTAATCCTTGAACTTTCTGGTTTATGTCTACGTAGTCCTTGAATTTTAAAAAGTTTTAATGTCCTCAAGTTTTCAATTTGAAGTTTAATTTTTTTTGTCAAGGTCCTCGACCTAAAATTTCTAGACCTAATAGACATTAAATTGATAGTTTCGAGTCTTATTAGACTGTTAGTTGACCTTACCAGTGAGAGTGTTATTTGTTCCCTTTCTATACTGTCTCTTCACATAGCCCCCTAATTTTTACCCTTAGTTCTGCAATATTCTGATAGAAATCCTATCAAGATTTTTGTACGCCTTGCATTCTTTAGTTTGCCTTTTTTTGTGTGTGATGTATTGTTGTATTTGTATGCTTTGTATTGTCTCTCTCTCTCTCTCTCTCTCTCTCTCTCTCACACACACACACACACACACACACACTTTCTCTCTTCTTAATCAATGTTCGATTATTCATTTAGAACGGAACTTTATCAAGATTCTAGATAGGAGCTAGGAACGTTATTATAAGAGTAAGGATATAATAGTACGGTTGGTTATAATTAGAGGGGGTGGGATCAAGGTGAAGACAGAATTATTTAGTTAGTTAAGGTTCGAATGATTCCAAGAGAGGGAGGGTTCAAGTACCTCGAATTACAGAGCCTTGGGGGCTATTGTACTTTTGACTTTTGAGTGGTATCTCAAAATAGGGGAAGTTCTAAGTACCTCGAGGCTGTTATAATATAGTTCTATCGTTTGCATTTCAATATCATTCTAGTTTTTTGGGTTCTATTATGTTCTTACTAAAAAGTAGTCCTTTTGCCCCTGTAATGCTTGTTTTCTAAATGTTTTCATGCTTACCTTGCGACTAATTAATACTCCAAATCTCATGTAATGTTGTTTCAAATATGCTAATGCAATTGTGATAGAACATTTCCCTTTTTGCCTAGTCTTGTATTTATAGTCTTAATTCCGTCATGAAGACCTGTCATATTTAACTGTTTAGATCCTAGGTCTATACATTCAAAAGAGGTTTTTTAGATTTACTCCAACGTTTATTAGAACATTTCCCTTTTTGCCTAGTCTTGTATTCATAGTCTTAATTCCGTTGTGAAGACCTGTCATATTTAACTTGTGGCTGTTTCGATCCTAGGTCTATACATTCAAAAGAGGTTTTTTAGATTTACTCCAACGTTTATTAGTTGACTAATTTGGCAATCATTATTTTTGTCGACATAATTTATTTTTTTGGCATACCTATGAGCTTCCATGATTTCTTATGCAACATTTTCTTTGAAACTCCAGTCCTTGGAATGAATTTCCATACAGAGATTCTGCAGAGAGAAACGCAATGGGAGGATTGTCGATTGATGACTTTTTATCACTGGTATGTTTGTAACCTGATTTTTTCTACCATTTCCCTGATAACCTGATGTCTTTCATCTCTCTCTAACTTTTTGGTACTTGAAGGTGCATGTATACTCTTCTCATTTAACCCCTCCCCCTCTCCTCAACCATGCAGTTTTTGATACAGATAGGTTTTTCTTCTAAAAGAAGTGTATTTGTTGTATATTCTTCTTGAATTGCTGCAGTGGTCCCTCATGACACTCCTAAACCCAGTTTACACCATAGAGAACCTGATATACATTGGTTACTCTGGTGATCCTGCATCTGCTGTTCGTTTGACAAGGAAACGGCGGTTAGACCGCAAGAAGCAACAATTGGACCGAAGTGTTCTTCAGTGCTTTGTGTTTGGGCCTAAGAAGGCTGGAAAATCTTCTTTATTGGATGCATTTCTCGCAAGGTTTATTTTCAACATTCTCTACTTATCTAGTTGTTGGATGCATTAATTCTACAGTACTTGTTACAGAGCATGTCATTTGTTAAGAAAATTTGATGCACAGGTCATTTTCTGAGACTTATATTCCTACAACTGAAGAACGCTATGCTGTAAATGTTGTGGACCAACCTGGAGTAAGTGCTGCTATGTCCTTGTTTTGAAAAATTGACCATAGATTCAGATTCCAAATTTCTTGGTTTTAATATAACCTATGTCCACAATTTGTAAAATTGGAAGCAATTAAACCTGGTGGAGGAAGTTAATGATTATTTTTCAGATGGTACGTCAAGTTGGTGAAATATGGTTTAGCTACCATATAATATGCTTGCGTTTAGATACTTTCGGTAATTGATTGAGTAACTAAAGTTGTTTTAGAAATTGATTCTTTTCTAGAATATTTATGGTTCACATTTAATAGGCATTATTGAATTCCGAAAGGGAGTCCTGACTCCTGCTGCTCAGATTTAGTACTTGTTCACCTTTAGCAAAGTTCCATATACTGATCATTGAAGTTGTTGCTCTTCTGATTATTTTTCTCTACATATATTCAAAGATCAGCAAAATGATAGTCACTTTTTGGGATATAAAATCAAATGATCGACATCAGTTTTTGTTAAGAAATTATGCTGTCTGCAGTTATCTGTTAGTTTCTTTGTCTATAAATTTCTTTATTTGGTTTGAAGGGAACAAAAAAAACCCTTATTTTGAGGGAAATACCTGAAGATGGAGTGAACAAACTGTTGTCTGGCAAAGAGTCTTTAGCTGCTTGTGACATTGCACTATTTGTGCATGACAGGTAACTTCTTTTTTTTTTTTTTTTATGGAAACGGCCATTGCTTATTAACAATGTTATGCTATATTAGGATGATAATATTTTTATTTTTGGATTGGAAAATGGCATTTGTATTCCGAAAAAGAGGAAAGCCTGGGTGTGACAAATTTATATAAGCTTGTGCCACAGTTTTCTATTTTGATGGCCACTTTTTTTTTTTTTTTTTTTTCTCCATTATAATTTCATTTTCTGAGCATGTTATTTTCATTGCTACGTGGAAAAATCAAAAGGAATGGGACACTCACCCAACCTCTTAAGGGAGATATCAAGATGCTACGCCAGTTGGTGTAAATCAAAAGAGAGTCATAATTATGAAAGGACTTGGAAAGATTATACGAGGAAGAGCTACTTTATGCATTCCCAATAGTTAAAAAAATCTACAAACAAATTTCCCGTTCCTCTCCAACCAACGTTTCTAAATAAGGGCTATAACCTCTGATGTTTTAGATTTGTACATCATCATAAGTAGGGTTTACTAGTTTGCTTAAATAATTAATCTAAGAATGGTGTGCCCCAAGGCTTCAGTTACAAATTAATTCAAAGTCTTATCTTCTTTTCTTCTTTCTCTGTTTTCTTCTTGTTAATGATTTGTTATCTAGTTGCATGGATTACCAGTAGTTCCTTTTCCCCTTTCTTCTTGTTAATGATCGGTTTTCTAGGTGCGTGGACTAATTGGTTATTAGGGCAGTGAGCTTCTACTTGTGCTGCACATCACTCCAATAAAACATACCTTTAAATATTTTTGTTATGAGTTCTCTTCGATCTTTCTGTAGAATACCTGTTTCTATTAACGTAATGAAGAAGAAATATGTATTTTGATATTATTATAAACAATTCCTTACATGTTTATGCCAATGAACTTTTGAATCCAAATGTATAGCACCACCTTTGTTTTCTTTTCCAGCTCTGACGAGTCCTCCTGGAAGAAAGCAACTGATTTACTGGTTGAAGTCGCAAGTCATGGTGAGGATACTGGCTATGAGGTGCCTTGTTTAATTGTTGCTGCCAAAGATGACCTCGATTCATTTCCCTTGGCCATACAAGATTCTACGAGGGTAATTTTTTGTTCTCTATGTATCATACAAATTCGATTGTTCACACAGGACATCATTACCGTTTTGATATTTACCCTGAATTCGTATACAGTATAAAAGTAAATCTCCACTGAATCAGAATGTTGTAGATAACAGGTTTACCATAAACATCTCTATGTGAGGATTTCTATTCTAATGAGAAAAAATTATTTTTGTTTACAAATTGTTTAGTGCTCATGGTCACTTCACTTCATCTCTCCTATGGAAACAACGATTCATCAACTATTAGAATCAGTTGCTCAAATTCTTTATTTGAACAAAAAATTCCTTTAGTAAGTTAAGTACTTGCATAATTTTGTTCATTTGAATGAAAGTTGGTTTCGCACTAAAAAGTAAACAATACAATTTCCTTAGCAAGTATTGAACCTGTTTATGGTTTTTCTTTGTAATCCATATTTTGTTGGGTCCACCATTGCCATGTAGTATTTTAAGTATGATTGCCATTGAAATCCTGAATCTTTGAATATCATCGTTCTCATCATTTTTGTTTATCATAATAGTCTCGTTGCAATTTTGTAGGTGAGCCAAGATATGGGTATAGAAGCTCCAATACCTATCAGCACAAAATTGGGTGATTTCAATAATGTATTCCGAAGAATCGCATCTGCTGCAGAGCACCCTCATTTAAGTATCCCTGAAACGGAGGCAGGCAGAACTCGCAAGCATTATCACAAGCTCATAAACCGCTCTCTTATGTTTGTTTCAGGTATGTTGATTTCTATAGTTTTGCCATCCACTCAGGTAACATGAAAAACCTATTCGGGAATGAATATTAGATTCCACTGCTGTGTGACATTTTTCTTCATTACTCCACGTGTTAAACTTTTACAAGTTATTTAATCACTGTTTATAAGGTATATTTCCATGTTTGATATCATAAGTAGAAAACATTTTTGAAAATGGCTCAGGCAAACTCCCTACCCGATTCAAGTGTCAATGGGTTATCTTTGCTATATAATCATAAACTTACTAATACTTGGTTCGATACATATCAACCTGATAGGTATGATTCTCGCTTCCAGATGTCTTGGAAAATCACTTTAACTTTTCCCTTTCCTTTTCTTGGTGGAAGTAATGAACTTTATTCTCTTGGGATATCATCAGTAAGGACATACTTCAGGATTCAGTGATTTTTTCAAGAATGACAAGAGGATATACTGGATTCAGTGGTTTTTCAAGAATGACATTCTTGGATCATAGTACCAAATTGATAAACCTTTGGGTTTGAAAGGAAAATCTTTGATTTCATTTTAATCGCTAAGGAGGTGGTTGATGAGCCCAAGTGCAAGGATAAAATTGGATTGTGATGAGTGTTTATCTTTTTTAAACCTTGTCTTGATGAAGATTCAAAATTGACTCACCTTTCGGAGAGGACCTTTTTCGCCAAGGGTTTGTCGCCCAAGTTGGGATTACTTGAGTTAGCTTGGTGTTTAATCTAGTTGGAAACTAAGACTATTGTTCTGTGTTGAAGGAGAGGTTTTTTTGCTTTTCTCTCTTTCTTTTTTCTTTTTGAATGTGAATTTGTATTTTTTTTTTTTAAATATTATTTTGTCATTTTATGATGAGGGTTAGATCCAGTGGGGTGCTAGTTTTTTCATTGTGTTATGAGACCCATCGGATAGAGAGGAACAACATGATGTTTACCGCAGTGGAGAGATCTTTAGAACAGAATCTGTGGCCAGGTTTAGTGCTTCTCTTTTGAGTGTTCGTCACCAACCGTTTCTAGTGTTGTTCTTTTGGATTGAAATCCTCACTTGTATTGATAGTCTTAGTTTTTGTTCGACTCATCTTTTTATGCATTCTTTTTATATGCCATTTGATGGCCTACCCTATCCTTTAAAACATTTCCGACTGATTTTGTAACGTGCTTTCTTCAGTTGGAGCTGCTGCTACGATTGTCGGACTGGCCGCATACCGTGTTTACCTCGCGAGGAAGAATTCTTCCAGCTAAATGATGAAGGGCTCTATGAATCGTTTCGCTTTAGATATGGTTGGTATCCTAAATCCTTACACTTTTATCTGTTCAATGCTCAGACCTTTTGCCATTTCTCTGATTCTATTGGGTTTCGAGTTGGCTTTATTAGATATAATAGATGATAGATAAGTTGCAATTTTCAATCTAAGGAGCACGCTTTAGTTTTAGCACTCTGGTTTTTCTGTATGATAATTTTATGTTAACAGTAAATTGTCAAACCCTATTCTGCTATAGGGTCGTCCCCCCTCCACCCAAATAATGTTAGGATTTATGGTTGTACAATCAGACCAGTTATTCAAGAAGGGAAATGAGAAGTTTTTGCTATGGAAATATTCAATTGTTTCTTCCTTCAATTTTGCTTGAACAATGTTCATTGATCTCTATATGTCGAAAGAACTTTATTTGGTGGAAATAATTTTAACTTTTGAGGGGTCAGGGTGAGTTTTTGCTCTATAAATTACTAGCCCAAAGACACATGGATGATCTATATATGCATAAATTGTTGGACAAAGAAGGTTAATGAATTCATTCATGTGTTAGAAACTACCTTGTTGGCTGTCATTTTTTTGTCCATGGTGTTAAACATGTGTACTGAATAGAATAGTTAAAGTTAATTTGAGATGCATTTGGAAAATTTTAAAGATATGGTTTAATATGCTCATAGTCATCATTTAAAAAGAGATTTTCAGTACAAGTTTCATAGATAAAAATAGTCATTTCTTTCTTTGGTTTGGTGTAGTCTCATAAATATATATGGCATATTACATTTATTTTAATCATCAATAAGATTATCTCTTATAAAAAATACATACATACATATACGTCTGCATTATTCCTCTTCAAAAACTTTACCTTGATGATGCGTTAATAAATTAAAATTGATTCTTTTAATTAAAATAAGCTAGTTTTACGATCTAGCTCAACATGTTCCATTCAATATCGGTAGGAAAAGAATCCAATCGGTATTAATTAAAAAAAAAAAAAAAAAAAAAAAGAGAAATCAGAACTAGGCTGATTTACAATAAATTTTCATTACTATTTGAATACAAAATATATAGGATTTAAAAAGTTGATTTTAAAAGCAACCATTAGCATAATTTTGTAAGAGTAACCAAAATGGTTCTACATAAACTAATAATTATTCAGTTTTATCAAATCCCAAAAATAATTTTAAAAAATTCAAAATTGTTTTATTTAGTGAAATAGATTTATTATTATTATTATTATTATTATTTTAATTGTCCAGTTCTGAAAGACAAGGATTTGAAGTCATGGACTCCCAAAAAAATTACAAATATTTCTCAGTTAGCATAAGGAGAACTGATTAACCATTATTGAATTATAAACTTTTCCAGTTCACTTGATAAAGATCGAACACTAACTAACCATGAAATTCGAGAGAGATCTCTTGGAATGTTTAAATGGCTCTGCAAGTATAGCTTGCAATTTGAGGTAAGCATCTCGTTCGAGTCTTGTTCCCGGGTCGTCGATCAATTTGATTCTCCCCCAGACCTTCCTTTTGGAGCTGCAAACAGTGAGCTCTGAACACATCTGCAGTGACATGAAGTCTGAAGCCCAAATTGAATAGCAATTCTATCTCCATGCTGTTCATTTCTTTGGTGCTCACTCCTCCTACCTTGGCATAAAAGGCATTGTTATAGCACCTGCATAGCATAGCATAAGTTGTGTATAACATCCCAGAAATCAGGAGGAAACAGGCATGCCATAATATGACAGATGAGATGCACGATATCGAGTTTAGTAGTATCGAACGAGCGACTCAATGGTTTGAGTTGCATGTCGGTGTCTTCTAGCATTACTATTATATTGCACAAAATTGAAGAATGAATCAAACATGAGGAACTAAATCATCTATTTAATCCACTTTTTACTAAAAAGTTCAACTATATTGTGAGATCCCACATCAGTTAGAGAAGGCACAAAATTGAAGAATGAATCAAAAATGAGGAACTAAATCATCTATTTAATCCACTTTTTACTAAAAAGTTCAACTATATTGTGAGATCCCACATCAGTTAGAGAAGGAATCGAAACATTTCTTATAAGGGTGTGGAAACCTCTCTCTAGTAGATGCGTTTTAAAACCTCGAGGGGAAGCCCAGAAGGGAAAGCCCAAAGAGGACAATATTTGCTTGCAGTGGGCTTGGGCGGTTACAAATGGTATCAGAGCCAAGAGCCAATCTCTGGACGGCGAAGATGCTAGCCCACAAGGGGGAGTGGATTGTGAGACCCACGTCGATTGAAGAGGGGAATGAATCATTTCTTATAAGGGTGTGGAAACCTCTCCCTAGTAGACGCGTTTAAAAGTTTGAGAGGAATTCCAAAAGGGAAAATGCAAATAGGCTAATAACTGTTAGCGTAGACTTGAACTGTTACATATATAAACCTGAACCGATGAAGGGTAAGTAAGTGTTGTGCATGAATTGAAAAAACTAAGCTGCAGATAATCTCCAAGCTCAAAATCTTGTCATCTCGAGTTAATTACACAGTTAAGCTAACGAGGCGATATTAGAACTTACCCGGCATCGTTAAACTTTGCTGCAACCATGATGCTAGTGATCAGAAGGCGGTGGACGTTCAAAGAAGTAAGGTAAGCACCCATCTTTTGAAGATACCTTTCGATATATATGTAGGCAACAACTAAGCAAGGCGTGCCACAACATGTGTACTTCGAGATGCGATCAATATATTGTCCCGTGCTCATAGTGGGCGCTCGGGAACCATGGAAAATTGTGACACTGTCTTTCTTTTTGAGCCTTTTCAACAATTTTTCGTTCTTCTGAATCGATCTCTCAAACGTAGAGGAAAGTATCGATAACACTCGAGAAGAGCTTGGTATAAGCTTCCCAGATTCACTCAGTCCAAGAAGTGAATCTGTTTCTACTTGAAAATCCTTACCATTATCTGCCATCTTTCTCATGTTTATCTAGACCTGCACATTGCACAAACATTATTTACTTAATTCATACATAATCCTTAGTGAATGGCAAAGAAACAATCAAATAATACCCATGGGTCCCTCTTAATCTAATATTAGAACCTACATTATTGATATCGTCCTCCCCTCTTTGGACCTTTCCTTTCGGGCTTCGCCTCCTCGCTGGCATATCGCCCGATGTCTGACTCTAATACCATTTGTAACAACCCAAGCCCAAGCTCACTGCTAGTAGATATTGTCCGTTTTGGGCTTTTCCTTCTAGATGACATATCGCCCGGTGTCTGGCTCTTATACCATTTATAACAGCTCAAGCCCACCGCTATTAGATATTGTCTTCTTTGGGCTTTTCCTTCCGAACTTCCCCTCAAGATTTTAAAACGCGTATGCTACGGAGAGGTTTCCACACAAGAATGCTTCGTTCCCCTCTCCAACCGACGTGGGATCTCACACAAACTATTTTCCAACAGATTCAAAAGCCAAATTCTAAAGCCTTACTCATTTCCCTAAAACATTTTCAGAAATTTAAGTCACTGATTGATTCCTATGACCAATTACTTAGAATGGAAGAAAAAGGGAAAAAGGTTTAACCGAGTTTATGTTCTTAGAAGTTCAAAATGATTCTAACAATATCAGATGAGGAATCTCCTCTTTTAAAGCCATTGAACACTAAAGTAATAGCTTATGAACAATTTATTCATTCCATCAGAAATCATCTCAAACACATGGAACAAGAATCTAAATCTTACCCAGAATTCTTTGAAAGAAATCAAGTTCTGGAAGCAACTGCTCGTGTACTTCGACGAACAAAGAGGGGACGATCCGAGGAGAACTGAATACAAAAGTGGCTCACACACCCTGAAATGCATCAGAAAAAGGGGTTTGTAAGTCAGAGCTTCTTCAATAGCCTTCTCTCAGGCTATATTGCTTGAGCATTCTTCAGAAAAGCTAGGCAGTTCATCATGAGCAGAGAAAGGTAAAGTTGGTATTAAAATCAGCTTCTTCATAACGTTGGCCTGTAGATAGCAATTTCTCTAGATTCTGGTTTGGTTCATTTCTTGGGAATATTAGAGAGGAATATGAATAAAGTAGCTTTAATCTATTTTTATTCTTTCCTTTCAGGTATAGTCACCAAGGACAACTATTTCATGTCCTTTGGGTCCATTTGGGCACACAATTATTGAAGCTTTCAAATCACAATGGAAAAGTGTTGGGCATTTGGAGCATTCTTCTAAGAAACCCATTGGGGAAAAAAGCATCAAATACACAACTGAGACATATATGCAACACAGAGAAAGAACACAGAGGATTCGATGAGATATTCGATCGACAAGGTAATCTGAATCTTACTTCCCTTGTAGTAGTGATTCCTTATCATTTGGTATTGATTCCTTATCAGAAAAGCTCAGATTAAATTACAGGCAGAGGATGAACAAACAAGAACAATAATGGCTTGTTGGGAGGCCAAAACTTCCAAGAACATCACATAAAGCTGTAAAATCTCCTTTTCCATGGTAGTAATTTACAGGATTATTACGATCTCTCATCTTTTGGGGACCCCAAATTCGAAACCAAAACGTGGGTAAAAATCATTACGCAATCGAAAGCGATGTAGAACAAGAATCGTCACATTTCTTTATCATTTTACTTTACACACTCACAACAATCAGGCAAGAAAAAGAAAGAACAATAAAAACCCATCTGAATTCTGAAGTTGGGAACGAAGAACTCGCTTACAGATTGATGGATTCTGAGCTATGTGATCAATCTGGAGGCAGGGCTTTGCGCCAAAAGATGGGGAATCCTGTTTTTGGATTAAATGGGTATGCAAAGAAAGGGTTGAAAGGTTCCATGGAAATGGTGGAAGTGGTGTAGGGTAGAGGAATTTTGTTTGTTTGCCCAGAAAATTGGTGGGAAAGGGAAGTTTTTCTTACATGAAAATGAATCGGGTGGAGAGGAAAGCTTTGGGGTTTGATGGTTTTGTTTGAATTTTGGAGTGTAGCGCAAGAAATGGGGTTTGAGCAAAAGCATCACACGTTCCTAAGAATCAGATTTGGGTCGGACTCATTTGGTGTTGGTCGGTTTTGTCCAATTTGATCGTTTTCCCACGGCCCACGTCCACTGCTAGCAGATATTGTCTTCTTTGAATTTTTACTCTCGAGTTCCTCCTCAAAGCTTTAAACTCCGTCTGCTAGGGGAAGGTTTCCACACTATTATAAAAAGTGTTTTGTTCTCCTCCCAACTAACGTGGACATCACGTGCACTCTACATTACATCATTATTTTTTTTTATGAACTATCAAAATTCTCGGTTTGTTCAATTATACTCTCGAGCTTTGTAATGTTTGAAAATTGAAGTTTGTTTTCAAACATGTGATATCGGGTACATCAAGATTTGAGATTTTATCCGAATGAGAGAAATCCTGAGGATACAATAGCTAGGAAAAACTTAAAAAAATTGAAAGTCACTGCATACACAAAAAAAAGATGCAATTTCCTTTTCGATGGCTAAATTGTAAAAACTTCATGGTAAAAATATTTTACCCTGAACAATTTGGGTGATCTCCTCGTAATTTTTCCAAGATACATGTGAGTGAGAACAAAATAGTCCAAAAGGACTCAAGACAAGACATTTCGAATGCTAGCCATGGGACGTCGCAAGACAATTGTTTTCTACGTACGTATTTAGATTCGTTGTAACGTTGTAAGGCATAACTTCATTTACGTAGTAAATAATTTTAGATAATTGAAAGGAAACATAAAAATTCTTTATAAATAAATAGTAGCTTTAAAGAATGGAATTAATTCTCGAACATTGTTGAATTATCAAAAACATGATGTTAAGGGATAGTTCCTTTCGTGAGAATCCAAGATTCCTATGAAATGGACCTCTTTTGTATTCTATTTGATTTGCACGAATGTATGATTTATACCTAGGAATCTCGAACTACTCGAGCATCTTAGGTTGACCATACTAGAGGCATCTCAAGAGTTTTAAATTTTGGATGGCGTTTTTAATAATCATATGAAATACACATCTAAAATAATTTATTTAGTTTGCACGAATATAAGATATGTACTTAGGAATCTCGAGTTACTCGAGCATCTTAGGTTGACTATTACTTAGCTCTTAATTTATTTCGAAAATCGGTTGCTTCTAGAGTTGCATGTCTTTATCGGCCAAAATTCATCTACCCTAGTCTCCTAGTTGTTGTGCAACAGTCTGTTTCTCGATCATGAATTAAAGGAGGAGATAGTTATGGAGACATTCCAACCTAACATACTCGGGTAAATAGGTTGAGTACATTAATCCCATCTTCAAGGAGATGACTTTCCTATCGAAGGAATCATTTGTATTAATTAAAGGAAATGAAGTGACCGGTCTCACCGGAGATGATAGTTTTGATCACGAGGGAGGACGGGGTCGACGACAACTCCAATTCATCACAATCTTACGATGCAACTCTGAGACAATTTATTCACTGGACTGTCAAGACACTGAGTCGTCTAAAGTTGATATGGTATTACCAATTTCAAAAGTTACCACCGTTATACTTCTCGAGAGACGAAGAGAGTCTAACACCCGAAAATAATGGTAGAGTAAGGGGTGACCCGACTTTGTATAATCCGATATTCCACTCTTCTATTATTAAAATATATATAGGTTTTCTCTAATTAAAAAAAAAAAAAGAATAAAGATAATAATTTTTTTTTTATTCAAATAGTCTCCTCCACGTTCCCATCTACCAATTTTTTTTTTTTTTAAAAAAAAAACGTGCTATATTTTATCACTTAATCCCATAATTTATTTATATAAGATTATATTAATTATTAATTATTATAATTGAATATTTGAAATTATTAAAGGGAACATAATTCTTGTACCTTATTGTAATAAAAATAAATAAATATTTAAATTTTTTAATAAAAACGAGATGTTTATAAAAGTAAAAAAAATCAAATATGTCACAGTCATTATCGATGTTTCTTAACTAAAACGTCGATCGTAATGATCGTGTAATAACTTCTTGAAGCATGACGGAAGACTATCGTAAGTTATTGCAGATGATAAGTTCGGATTTCATAAACAAATGACTAGATTTTGTTATTAAAATGATTTGTTTAAGTTTCAACAGTAAAAAACAAACATTTTCTACGAGAACAGTCAATTCAAACAACATTCAATATATCAAACCACGAGCATCGTTTCACCGTTATAGTTCCTAACTATCACACGCAAACTCGCATACAACAATGCCTGTCGGTATTTATGGATTAATCACGAGCATAACTATAATTAGAGCTTTTTTATGTCTTGCGCTTAAATCTCGTAATATTTTCTAATTTTTTTTATTTATCGCCAATTAAAAGAAAATATTTTCTCAATTTTCGTTACAATTATAGCAACTATTAGCCCGATAATAATATTTCAACAAAAAAATAAAATAAAATAAAATAATTTTTCTTTAATTAATTTCATACCTAAACTATATTTTATTTCCGTTAAATGCAGACGATAATAATATTTCAATGGATAATATTAAAGAAAAAGATTATAAAAAATAAAAATTGCTATTCTATTGTAACTGTTTTGCATTTAATAAAAATAAAAAATTTAAGATAATATATATATATATATTCGTTAATAAAATAATTGTGTGGAAAGTAAGGTACACGCACCAGAGAGGCGCGTGAGAGAGTAAGATAGAAAAGTCCACCAAGATTCATAACAACAAAAGGAAGGCACGCAATTCTTCGTCCATTAACAACTGCAACGTGCTGCCATGCAAATTCCATTACTATCTAAAACCAGAGCTTCCATCTCCATGGCTTCCTCTCACCTCTAATTCTCTCTCTCTCTCCTCTGAATCTCCGGCCATCCTTCATGGCCTTCGCTAAAGCTCCCTCCACTTCCAAGCAATGGATCATCAAGCCTTCTCAATCTCCGTCGTCGTCTCAGAATCTCTTTGTAAGTACCAAACAATTTTCTTACAGCAACAGACGAAAATCCTCCTCCATTCTCATCTTCTTCTTCTTCTTCCTCCTCTGTTTGTTCCTCTCTCTCATTCTCCTCTCCTCTAACTCCAACAATCCTCCGATTATCGCCGCTACAACCACTAACAACAGGCCTCAATCCGCCGCCAGCGAGAAGGAATTTCGAGGTCAGGAGAAGATCAAAATCGGATTAATCAACATAAGCGACAGCGACGAAGGAATCGACGATGTATTCGACCTTCTCGGCTTAGCGGAAGAATCGAAACAAAGAATCGAAACCGTTCCGATTCATTTTGAACGTGTCGGAAAGGATGTCGAATGGACGAGTCTATTTCCAGAGTGGATCGATGAAGACGAGAAGTTCAAATCGCCTAAATGTCCGGATATTCCAATGCCGAAAACTGAGCTCTACACTGATCTAAACCTCGTGATAGTGAGGATTCCGTGCAAGAAAGGGATATTCAGAGACGCGTTTCGCTTGCAGGCGAATCTCGCGGCGGCGAGAGTGGCTCTGGCGAGCGGGTGGGTGGAGGAAGATCTGCTTCAGACGGTGTACGTTGCGTTTGTGGGAGCATGTGGTCCCATGAGAGAGATTTTCAGATGTGATGATCTTGTGAATCCTGATCATACGGTGGAGGGAGTTTCGGTGTATAAACCGGAGTTGAGGAGATTGAAACAGAAAATCTTGATGCCTTTCGGATCCTGCCAGCTTGCGCCTGTTTATGCTCGGACAGGTTGGTTTTTCTTCGTTCGTTTCTGGAAATTATTTTTTTCCTTTAAAATCTATTTTCCTAATTCGTCTTGTTTTTCATTAATTCATTGGCGTTACTGATTTTCTTGGAATATGTGATGATTATATGCTTAATTCTTTCATTTTTCATTTTTTTTTAATGTAGAAAAAAGCTTAGTAGAGTGGTTATAGCCTATACATAGGTCCGAAAAAGAAGATTAAGCTACCTTACCATAGTCTGTCTCGGTCAATCTTAGTCAACTAAGCGAGTGAGACGAGTAGACTACTTAGAAGGATAGTCCGAGAATCTCCCTTCCTAATTAGTTTACCATGTTTTCTTGTTCAAAATTCTCTGTATGGTATTCATTAGTACTTATTTTCTGCTCACATATGCTCAAAGTCGATACCTAGTCTGATTTTTAAATGATTAAAATTGTTGGATGATGAAAGTCCCACATCGGATAATTTAGGGAATGATCATGAGTTTATAATCAAAGAATACTCTCTCCATTGGTATGAGGCTTTTTGGGAAGCACAGAGCAAAGTCATGAGAGCTTATGCTCAAAGTGGACAATATCATACCATTGTGGAGATTCGTTATTCCTAACCTGGTATCAGAGTCATGCCCTAAAACTTAGTCATGTCAATAGATTGGTAAATCCGAAGGAGTCGAGGGGAGGTGTTGGATGATGAAAGTCTCACATCGACAAGGAGAAGGAGTCGAGGAATATTCTCTCTATTGTGGTGTACATTAATTTCTGTATTGAAATTCATAGTCAAAAGAAACGTTTTCCGAAAATGTGCAGATTTTGGCAAGTTCATTATTAATTTATTGATTCTTTCTTTGCTAAGTTTGGTAAGTTAATAGCTGTTCATGAGAATCACAGCCATTGGACTGCAGGAGAATTATTCTGTTTTTATCTTTTTTTTCTTCTTATTGTTATGTTCTTACTATATTAAATATAAATATGAATCTGATTATTCATGTGTTGATTCTAACATTAAATTATAATAAATAAAATATATTTGTATTTTTTTAAAAAATATTCTTGTGCCTGAAACTTAAAAAATTTACTGTAAATCCATAAATATTTGATTGTGTGGATTTGGATTAAACTGTTTAAATCTTTAAAGTTTAATGTTTTATTTTACCCCAAATTTAGAATTGTTAATTACTTTTTAGGAGTTTCTTGTAATTTAGCTATTAGTTAAATACCATAGTATTAGATCAAGACAAGAAATTTATGATTCATAGTTGAATTTCAATGATATCTAGCTGTGTATTGTCGGGTAACCCCATCCCAGATAATCATTATTAGATGAACACGATTCTCTACAATGGTATAATATTGTCTATTTTGAGTGTAAGCTTTTGTGACTTTAGTTTGGGTTTTGACTCATACAAATAAGATAGTATTTTTTTATTATAAACCATGATATTTAGTGGAGGTGGGATTTTCATCCAACAATCATTATTTTCTTTCTCTAAGATTAGAAAATAAGAACTCAGTTTCGATGCAGTTCGATAGATCAAGACAGGGAATTGTGGGATAAAAAAAATTTGTGATAAATATATTTTTGTTGGTTTTGCAGGGAGAGAAGTTTGGAGGAATTTCTTGTTACAAAAAGCACCAAAAAACAACTCAACCGACCAACAAATTAGAATCATGCCAAAAGAAGCGTACGTGACAATCCTCCACTCCTCAGAAGCCTATGTCTGTGGCGCCATTGCCTTAGCTCAAAGCCTCCTCCTAACAGACACATCCAAAGACCTGGTACTCTTGGTCGATAACTCCATAACCAACAAATCCCTGGACGCCCTCGAGGCCGCCGGGTGGGACATCATGAGGTTCCACCGCATACGCAGCCCTTTTGCCGAGAAAGGCTCATATAACGAGTGGAACTACAGCAAGCTCCGAATATGGCAGCTCGTGAAGTACGACAAGATTGTCTTCATTGATGCTGACCTCTTGGTTCTCAAGAACATCGATGAGTTCTTCGCCCTCCCTCAGCTCTCTGCCGCGGCTAACAACAAAATGAGGTTCAATTCTGGGCTTATGGTTGTTGAGCCATCAAATTGCTTGTTTGAGGACTTGATGGTTAAGAGCTTTGAGTTGAAGTCTTATAATGGTGGTGATCAAGGGTTTTTGAATGAGGTCTTCACGTGGTGGCATAGGCTTCCTTCTAGGATCAACCATCTCAAGATCTTTCAGAAGGAAAACGTTGAGAATAATTCAGGTAATTCTATTTAACCTTGACTTTCTGAATCGTAATCCTATGATTTTAGATTAAAACTACTTCCTTTGGTGTCATTCAAATTTAGATTCTTTTTAACTTTTGATTAAATTTTGATATTAGTTTTCAAATCTTAAAAAGTGTCTGATATTTATAAAACTCAATGGACATAGTCTGATTTATATTATTATATACTTTATAAGGCAATAATCAAATAAATGTTAGGAACCAAGCATCTCCTATGTGTTCAGGCTTGGTTGGATGTGAGTCCATTATTGGCTAATTTTGGGTTTATAAGTAAATGAATATATCTTCATTAGTGTGAAACTTTTGGGGAAGCCCAAAACAAAACCATGAGAACTTATGCTCAAAGTTGACAATATCATACCATTACGAAGATCCATGATTCCTACACATGGTATCAGACTCATGCCCTAAACTTAGCAATGACAATAGAATTCTCAAATATCGAACAAAAATTGTGAGCCTCGAAGGAATAGTCAAAAAGTGATTAAAGTGTCGAACAAATGGTGTATTTTGTTCGAGGGCTACAGAGAAAGGAGTTCAAAGATTGTGAGCCTCGAAAGTATAGTCAAAAGGTGATTACAGTGTCGAACAAAGGGTGTATTTTTTTCGAGGGCTACAAAGAAAGAAGTTGAGCCTCGATTAAGGGGTAGACTTATAGTGTATTTTGTTCGAGGGAAGGATTGTTGAGGATTGTTGGGTGTGAATCCCACCTTGGCTAATTGCCATGAGATGATATTGTCAACTTTGAACCTAAGTTCTTATGGCTTTGCTTTTGGTTCCATGTCGTGATCCACCCCTTAATTAGACGAGGTAGGACTTCTCTCCCAACAATCCTCCACAATAAGTACCCGTTTATAAGTTCATACATTAAACACCAAAGCTTAGTTTAGTTAATTTTCAATAGTGTTTGGTATTATAAATACATTGTTTATGAACAGATCCTTATGCAATACATTACCTGGGGATGAAGCCATGGATGTGCTATAAGGACTATGACTGCAACTGGGACAAGGAAGACCACCAAATTTTTGCAAGTGACTCAGCTCATGCCAAATGGTGGGAAGTCTACGAAGCCATGCCCGCAGAGCTGCAGCCCTTTTGTGGACTGACGAAGAAGATGGATTTCAGGCTAAGAAAATGGAGAAGTTTTGCCAGAAACTCCAGTTTCCCTGATGCCCATTGGAAGATCAAGATCAAAGACCCTAGACGACGCCGTTTTATGGATCAACAATAGGCACAAACAATCAAACGAAAAGAAAAAGAAAAAAGAGGCAACTATCTCATCAACAAATCTGTAAGTTCCTTACCTTTTTTCTTGCAATTGCTTCTTCTCTTTGTTTTCTCATATAAACTTAGACAGGTTTGAGCTTTAGAAGTTCCTCTTTGTTCATGTTTTTTTCACAGAGAAATGAGATTGTAAAGTAATAGAAAAATTTGGGACTTAAAATTGTAGAGTAATTAACGTTTATAACCTGTTTTTTTTCGAAAAGTGTCTAATAAGTCTGTTGGATGATGAGAGTCCCACATCCGCTAATTTAGAGAATGATCATACGTTTATAATCAAAGAATACTTTCACCATTGGTAAGAAGCTTTTTGGGGAAACACAAAATAAAGGCACGAGAGCTTATGCTCAAAATGGATCGTGTACATCTAACAAAGTCTACTAAATATGAAAACTCCTTGTAATAGACTACATCTGACTAGGTGATTGATAGATTGATAGAGTGAATAGATCTCCAGAGATCTCTGTTGAATGAGAAATTTTGATAGTTATTTTTTTTTCAAATTAAAGACAGAAATTACAAATTATTAAGCTTGTGATAAGACCACATGATGTGAACTTAAACTTCTAAGAGAATAAAAAATGTTACAGAAAATCGACATAAATATAGAGCGATTGTGTGACACTTGTTCTAATCCAACGAATAAGTCAGACATAAGAAATTCAAACTTCGCAGACATCGTCGACATATACTTGACCCTCGAGTCACATTTGTAAAAAATGTTTTAGAAAACGTGAGCGAGAATATATGTTTGAAAATAATTTAAAAGAATATAAGCTTACAAACTAAAACCAAACAAAGGCTTTGATAGGAAATGCAAGCGAGAATATATGTTTGAAAACAATTTGAAAGAAAGTATGCTCATAAGCTAAAACCGATTAAACAATAACAATGACTTTGATAACATATAATTCAGATAGAAAAAAATAATATATAAAGAAAACCTATAATTTAATCAAATTCATGTTTGATGATAAAAGTCCCATATCCGCTAATTTATAGAATGATTATGAGTTTATAATGAAAGAATACTCTCTCTATTCTATAACAAAGTCACGAGAACTTACTTCGAATATTATTATTTTTATTTATTTATTTATTTATTTTTTTGAGACCTCTCCCCCACCAGAGAGCGGTTCCTTCAAAATTAAAAAACTGCACTGTCGGCTTTTTTATTATTTATTTATTAATTTTAAAAATAATGAATTTCCTTTTTTTGAAAATTATTCTCCACTTTCTTTTCCCTCCGCTCTCTTTCTCTCTCCAGACTCTGACTTTCTTGGCGACCGCCATTGATCGAAACTCTTCGTTTCTCTTACAATTCACTCTCCCTTTTACCCTGTTCGTCGCAGATTCCTCATTTCCTCACTCTCTACTCTCTTCCGATCCCTCAAATGCAAGATATCTTCGCTTCTGTTCGCCGATCATTGGTGTTTCGCGCTCCTCTTGAGAATGAAGATCCTCATTCCCCTGCAATTGGAGTTGGAGCCCTAGTTGATAAGATTAACTCCAGCATTCGGAAATCCAGAGTGTTTTCTAGGCACTCCCCGTCGTCCTCGGCTCTTCCTCCCATCCCCAAGGAAACTGACCCTCCGATTCGATGGCGCAAGGGCGAGTTGATTGGCTGCGGCGCCTTTGGCCGGGTGTATATGGGTATGAATCTTGGCTCTGGAGAGCTTCTCGCTGTTAAGCAGGTTTGAGCCTTTGGAGTTCGGTTTCATTGCTTGTTGGTGAATTGTGCTTTTGAAGATTGGTTTTGGAATTGTTGGATCTCATTTTGATCGTTTTCTGCGTCGTTCTCGTCCAGGTTCTGATTGCTGCAAATGGCGCTTCGAAGGAGAAAGCGCAGGTTTGCTTTTAGTTTGCAGCTGATTCTAATAATATGATTTTGTTGTTACTCTCCTTTGATTCTCGTCTTTGAAGCTATCAAATATGATTTTGATTAATTTTTCTCAATATATAGTCTATATATTGACGCCTTTGCAAACTTGATGATCCTGGATCGCCGGTAACTGACTATAGCTGCCATTTTTCACCAACCACATTCCTGATCAACATTTCCTGGACATATTTCGCTTAGTTAATTCCAGTTAGTTTTGAATTTTAATGAACTTGAGTTAGATACTCGAAAGTTATAATCTTCATTTTTGTTTTGCTTAATACTTAAAGCACAACGATTTCTTAAACAAGGCCTCATTGTTTTTGTTTTTTTTTTTTTTTGTTTTTATTCTCTTATTTGTGTCACATATTATATGGCTCACCTCACTAAAGCCCTTAACCTCCAAAAGGCTATTGCACTTCAATGCTCTTCACACTCTAAAAAACATTCCCACCTCTTACATGGTGTTTTGTTTTTGTTGTTGCAACCAGACTCACGTTAAGGAGCTTGAGGAAGAAGTGAAACTTCTCAAGGATCTTTCTCATCCAAATATTGTTGTGAGTATGGCCTTCTGCTTTTCATTTACGTAAATAAGTCCATTAGTTTGCCCACTGAATACATTGTGTTGTTTGTTAGAGATACTTGGGGACAGTCAGAGAGGATGATTCTTTAAATATATTATTGGAATTTGTCCCTGGTGGATCAATATCGTCACTTTTGGGGAAATTTGGAGCCTTTCCTGAAGCAGTAAGTCATTCTATTTACTACGTTCAACATGCTTGTGTCAGATGCACCGAGTGTCTAATCCTTAATATCAACTGTATGTAGGTTTTGAGAACATATACAAAACAGTTATTATTGGGATTGGAATATTTACACAAGAACGGTATCATGCACAGGGACATTAAGGTCGGTTTTTATGATTTTTATCATTGCATGCAGTTTACTTATTCCCCGTGTCAGTTATAAATAGGTTGTGTTTCTTGTATTCTATTGCAGGGGGCGAATATCCTTGTAGATAACAATGGATGCATTAAGCTTGCTGATTTTGGGGCATCAAAACAAGTTGTCGAGCTGGTAAAGCCAGTGATCCTTGACTTTTATTTAGTTTGAAAGCTATCTGGCTTCTGATCAAAATTCCTTTGCTGTAGGCTACTATTTCAGGAGCAAAGTCTATGAAGGGCACTCCATATTGGATGGCTCCTGAAGTAATTCTGCAGACCGGGCATAATTTGTAAGAACTAACTGATGTCAAGCTCTACTTAGAATCTACAATCTGTTCTGGATATTTGGATACCAATTATTAACTGTAAAATGTCGTTTTCAAATCCTGTTGACAAGCTTAAATTCGAGGCAAATAAGTGGTCTTAAGTAGCTTTGCCTATAGCAAAATATTAATTTGGTGAGATGGATGATCATAAGTATGTGATAATTATTCCTAGCTCTGCTGACATATGGAGTGTTGGATGCACTGTTATTGAGATGGCTACAGGAAAGCCTCCTTGGAGCCAACAGTATCAAGAGGTATCTTATAACTTGAAGATGTTTTAGTGGTGGGTGCATTAAATTGTTTTGTAAAGTGAACTGACAATTCTTTTCTTTTAGGTTGCTGCTCTTTTTCATATAGGCACAACGAAGTCTCATCCACCAATCCCCGAGCAGCTTTCGGTTGAAGCTAAAGATTTTCTGTTGAAATGTTTGCAAAAGTAAGTCTCATTTCTTTGCATTTCTAACCCCGATCTTCAAGAAGCTAATCCTAGCTTTACAATGTCGAACTTTGAGATTCGTTGGAAATGTTCTTCTTTTGCTTTCTCTTTGCCACTATTTCTCATGGAAAGTCAAATCAATGTGGGTCAAATTGCAGGGAACCAAACTTAAGACCAGCTGCCTCTGAACTCTTGAAGGTGATTTTTAACTTGATTGATATTTTTGTTGTACTTGATAAAAACAAATAATAAGCTGCAGAGGCTCTAGCGGCGTGCTTCCTCTTTTATTCTAGCAATAACGTATTATACACTGAGAAATTGTGCCAATGGCGTGATTGTTTTAACTATCATCTAACCTTCCTGTTTTGTTGCTTTAAGCATCCGTTTGTTACCGGGGAGGAGGCAGAATCTCAACTCGTGTCACGTGATGCATGCACGGTTAGAGGATTAAAGAACCAGAATAATTTATTCATGATTGTTTGTTTTCCTATTTATAACTGTAAATTTGCCATCATCAGGACCCCTTGGAAATCCATTCACCTTCGTATACTTCAAATTTTGAAATGAGGTGAATCCAAAAATTCGACTAGAAAAGATTGTGCATTTACCTGCTTACAATTATTAAGGTTTTTGACATTCTTTTCTTGACAGTAAAACTCCAACACATCCTGGATCAAGTGATATTTGTAATTTGGATAGCCTGATCTGCTCAAAGGTATACACTGCAAACAAACTAGAAAGCGATATATGGGCAGCAAACAGTGATGATGAAATGTGTCAGATTGATGATAAGGATGATTTAATGTTAGATGAAGTAAAAATCGGTTCTTCTATTGTACATGAGAATTTGAAGGTGAGGAAACTGTTATTTTTTCTTCTTTTTCAATGCCTGGATGGCACTTTAGTTCGTTCACAAAGCTCTTGAATTAACTTGGCTATTTTTTTTCTTTTGGTGATAGAGTTATAACCCAATTTGTGAGCCCTCCGATGATGAGGATTGCAAATTTGATAGAAGTCCAGCAGTAGACCAAGGAAGCAATTTAGAAGAGGAAGCTCTTGCAGCTAGAAGCTGTTCAGGAGTTTTTGACGAGGACCAGAACTTCTCATTTCCTAGGGGACGATCACTCTCTGAAGACGAGGATGAGCTTACTGAATCAAAAATTAAAGCTTTCTTGTATGAAAAGGTTTGGATTTTCAGTTTGAGTTTGCAATTACTTTGTCTTTATAATATTCCCCTTCACTGCCGTTTTATTGAAGAAACTTGTTTGCTTAATTTGTTATGTTTGATTTCAATGCCTTAGGCTCTTGAATTGAAGAAACTTCAGTCACCGCTTTATGAGGAATTCTACAATAGTTTGAATGCATCCTGCTCTCCAGTTTTTATTGAGAGTAAACGAGATGAAAGTACTCCCACATACTTGAAATTGCCTCCGAAAAGCCGGTCACCAAGTCGAAGTCCTGGTAATCCATCCCCAGCAATTGATGTTTTTGGCACTGGTAGCCCAGCTAGTGGTAGCAGGGGTAATGCAAATGATCAAAGATCACAACTCAGCGATTGGAAAGGACTTCTAGTTGATGGTCAGTCAGAAGCTGGTAGCCCGAGGTTCGACTTTTGGGTGTCCTTTTAGCAGGCTTAGTATCATTGACATCTGTTGTATTCTTGATATTTGGGTAAGTGACGTTGTGTGTTATCATCTAGCAGCAAGCATTATTCTGATATACAAAGGAAGTGGAAAGAAGAGCTTGACCAAGAGCTTGAGAAAAAACGAGGTAGATAATGTTATTATTCAATGCCTTTTTAATAAAATCATAACAATCATATGACCAATACATTTACAGGAGTCCACCGTGGGCTGTTAGAAACTCCATAGTGACTATTCTATTTTGCAAATTTCTTGATTGTTCACAGAGATGATGCGTCAAGCTGGTGGGGGAGGCAAAACTTCATCACCAAAGGATAAAGCCATGGGCCGACACAGAGAGCGGACAAGATTTGCATCTCCATTACGGTAGATGTCTAAATCTCTTTTTTCCTTCACACAGTGTGTGTAATCTATTATTGCAATATGCATGATTGTGAAGAACCGTTGACAGAGATGATGCATCGGGCGCTGGAAGGGAGAACAGGGAAAACATCATCTCCTGAAGGAAGTTATGAAAGAATAGCATCTTCAAACTACATCAGCTGAGTTTATTTGCTCATTTTTCCATTCCTCTGCAGTCCTTGTGGAGTGTATGAAATGCAGAGGTCCCTTGCTGACTCATGATCAGATTCTCAAAAGGGGGGAAGGAAAAAGACGACACGTTGAGCTATATGCTAATCTGTTTTTGTTCTTTTTTCATTGATTTTGTTGGGGGGTGAGGAAGCTTTTAAGGATACATATTTTTCAATTTTGTATCCGGTGGTGAATAGAAAATGTATCATTAGTGTACAATATTCTGGTTTGATGATATATGAAATGGCACAGGTTTGTTTCTTTCCGTGTCTGTATCATTTTTTCATCACAAACAACACAACCACTTGGATGGACATTGAGAAAATATCAAACAAAATGTTGTTTGATAGTACTTTTACTTCATATTTTGTAAATGGGTCTCATCTGTTCTTGAAGTTAACCGAAACTTTCTTTATTGATTTTCACAGGCTGATACAATGTGATGGAATGAAGGAAGAACACAAGAAACACACTATGGACATTGAGAAAATATCAAAGAAAGAATAATTTAGAGCAACTTCTTTCAAATTCTCATCTGTATTATATTGGTTGGTCTCTGTTTCAGTCCACTCAGATTAGTGTTCCCATCATATTTCTGTACACTTTTTCTGCTTTTCAGGGGAGACACCAACCTAGCAGCCAGTCTTGAAGGTGAGAAAGATTGCCTCAGCTTCGAACCTGTAAGTCTTGCAGGCGAGAATGGTTGCCTCAGCTTCGAAGTTAACAGCCTTGACGGTGAAAATGACCGACGCAGCTTGGAGGCAGTGGATCCCTTTGGAGGAGACTGCTTACTCGAGAGTACTGGTTTTGTTGGCGACCGTGTGATCACCACCGGCGGGCTCCTAATCTTCACCTGAAACTTTGAAGCTGACGCTGGAGACTTGATCAAGAACTTATGTGGAGTTGTTTGCTGTCTAGTTTTTGTGATGACTGGAGACTTTGTTCTGCAAAACTTTGGTTGTTGGGAGTTATCTGATGATGATAGGAATATAGGATTTGGAAAAAGTATGGTCTTTTTCGTCCATGGCCTGCTGTTCCTAGGTGACACTCGGTTTGCTAGATACCGCGCATTCTCTTTATCGACAACATCTCTTTTGGTCGGAGGTGAAACAACCTTGAAATTGATCCGGGACCGAACTCGTTGAAGTGACGGAGAATGTGATTCAGTTCGTTTGGATTGTAACTTCTCTTGCTTCTCTCTTTTCCTTCTTGCTCTTAGTTCTGAATCTTCCAGGTTTGGTCTTCGGTTTCTTTGTCGTGTCAATGGAGTTTTTGGGTCATCCATCGACGTGCTTTTGGTGTCGATGGTAACAGCTTCAACCATCTCTCTTGCAAATTTGCTAGCAGTCAGTATTTCTCCAATGGTTTCACCTACAAGCATTGCTGGTAAAGACATCCTCTTCCACTCCCCTGCTCAAAATGAAAATAATGAATAATCTCGAAACTTATTAAACGTTTTTAAAGTTCAAGAACCTATTTAACACAGAATTGGTAGTTAACGAGCACATTAAACCGTTCTTGAAATTGAGCGACTGAATAAACTCATCCAGCAAGAACAGCAAGAACGGGAAAGATTCAAGGCATTAAAAGTTTAGAAAGAGACCTCCTCCTGCATTAGCTGGAAACTTCCCCACAGGAGATTTCCTGCCTCCACCACCATTTTTGATCCTTCAAAAATGGAAACAGAGAAGAACCCATTTGAGTATTAAACAAAAAAAGCTCAACTTGACACAAAACCGATCAAATTGATAGCAAGAAATTAAACCTCAAAGATTCCTGTTTACATCTGAGGCTTGTCTTAAGATAGCCTCTGGTACTACGTGGGCTGAGGCTCACCCCTGATATCACTTTGTTCCCTCCTGTTACTGTGAATTGCAGTTCTTGTAGCCTTCTCATGCACATTTCCACCTACACAACCCAAATTAGTCCCAAGAACAAGAAAAAGAACGAGCTGCTAAAATATTTGTTCAATCTTGAAGTTTTAATGGGAGTGGAGTATTAAAATATATTGGATTGCAAGTTCTCATTGAGCTGAGGTTGAGTCTCTCAGAAAATGAACAAGAACGAATGTATTTTCGTTTACATCACTGGATGAAGATCCATTTGAGGATTGTTGGGAGGGAGTCCCGTCCAACGTTGGCTAATTTAGGGAATGATCGTAGGTCTATAAGTAAAGAATACATCTACATTGATACGATACAATTTTGGGAAACTAAAAGCAAACCCACGAGAGCTTATGCTCAAAGTGGACAATATCATACCACTGTGGAGAGTCGGATTGGAGGGTTTGTTTCCCCGAAAGTGAGGAAGAATTTACATTTTCAACCTTCTAGCTGAGAAAATGTATTGAAAATGAAGAACCCAGATTGGATCTACAGCTTTCCTCGCAGTATTTTCAGAGAAATGAAACAAAGATAATGAAATGAAAGAAAGAACCTTTCTGAAACTGTTCCACCAAAAAAAGAACAAAAAAATGGAGAAAGCTAAAAGATCCAATGAAGAACAATGTAAAATTTTCAACATTTGAGCTGAAAAACTATGCTAAAAATGAAGAAATACCCAAATGAGATCTGCAAACTTTCTCCAAAAACTTAGAACACAATAAAAAACAGAGTCCTTATGCAATTCAATCAAAACAGAGTCCATGAACTTTGTGTTCTTACCTTCTTGAGCGTTTCTCTCACTTGAACTGGGTTGAGAGTGGCTGCTGCTGCTGCTGCTACCATTTTCTTTTGCTTTGGTGGGGTTTTGGCTACCATTTTGATTGAATTGAAGAATCACCAACGTGGGTCTTCAACAAATCTCTCTATTTCTCTCTCTAAATAGCCATGAGAGATTATGAGGGGTCGAAACTGATTGAATTGAAATTCTTGTTGCCGAACCCCTTTTTGTCTCACAAGTGGGGAAGTCAAAGGAGAGGGCTTTTTTAGATAATTGGTAACGTATCTTTGTTGTTCCAACGGTCGATTTTCCATTCAATCCGAAAACGAAAGGGCCAACGGCTACTTTTTTTTAAAAAAATATTTGATGGGCCTTCCATGCACACCCCCAATTCAGCCCTAGTTTTTAAATTTTGGGTTCTACTTACTATGTGGGTCTCTCTTCTTCATCGTTGAAACAAAAGCTAAAGATGGCAATATTTTTAAATTAGGGTTTGCTCCATTTATTTATATTGTCCTATAAAGGTGTAATAATGCACTTTTTTTTTTTTTTAAAAAAAATGTTTTGTAGATAAGTATCTTATGAGTTAATTATTGATTATGTAAATTAATGATAATTACTCGGTTTAGATTTTCCATTTAGTCACGGTACTTCGAGTATTATGTTTTGTGAGATCTCACGTCGGGAAGAGAACAAAACATTCTTTGTAAGGGTGTGAAAACATCTCCCTTGAATGGAAGCTCAGAAGGGAATGCTTAAACAAGACAATATCGGCTTGTTGTGAGCTTGGGGAAGCTCGAAAAAGAAACTCCAGACTATTATAGGGTGGGTTTGATTTATCTTCCGCGTTCAAATTTAGGTTTTTGGGTTATGTTCACATAAAATGTTTATTTGATAAATTTTGGCTAAATTCACATGATGTAATATAGAACATACCCTATAGAAATCATCTATATGTTAACTTGGTTTGTTTTCTAGACCTCATTTGGTAAGCCAGAAGCATACAATTTAGCTGTAAGTAACATCCAAGAAAAGAACAATTCTATGAATCAAAAGACAAATACACAGAGAACATGTTGTAGAGAGTGCAGAGGTTAGAGAAACACACTGTTGTACAAAGGTTGAAGATGATGTCTATCATTGAAACACGGTGGAGGATCGAGACGTTATTAACGATGGCCTCCTCCTGCAAGTTTTGAGCCTTGTATCTTGTGTACAGAAGGTTGAAGATGATGTCGTCATTGGAACTCGGTTGAGGACGATCGAGATGGTATTAAAGATGGCCTCCTGAAAGTTTTCAGCCCTCTCAATTTGAGAGGACTCCACACAATTGGTTTTCTTTGTAATGCAATAACTTTGCCATTTCTTGAACCACCACCACCTTGTTGTGTTGGAGGGCTCCCCATGAACTTGCTACTGCTCCTCATGGCAGCAATAGGTGTTGCTGCCTCTACTGCTGTTTGGAATTCTGGTAATGGAGAAAACAACTTTGAGTATCTTGCTTTCCTTGTTGCAAATAATTGTGGCCCCAATGCAGCACTTCCATTTCTTAATTTTGAGGCAGAGGTCTGGAGTGGGGTTGCCATGTGAGAGTGCAACTCGGGACGAGGACGAAGTGTAGCAATCGAGACCCGTCTCTTTGGTTGAAAAACCTGTGTCATAGTCGTTGTTGTTGTCGTTGTCATCGTTGGAGTTGGCCTAACAGCAAGCGAATTTCGTCTTGGTATAAGAAGGCTTCTTGTGTTCGCTGCTGCTGTTGTCATCATTTTGGGGACATTTTCTTTGCCTTCTGTTGGATGAGCAGTGTTTATGAATGAAGAGACACGCCGTTTTTTGGATGGCAAGGGGGACGACGTTGGCGGTATGAAATTGGTTATCTTTCTTAGGGGAAGCCTTAGCTTTGAAGGACCTAATGGTGGTTTCTTTTCTGTAATTGTTTTAGGAGCTGCTAGCTTTGGAAGAGAGAGCATTGCTGAGGGCTGAGAGGCACCAGCGACAGTAGCAAGAGCTCTACTTTCTTGTTTTAGTCTGGCTTTCCTCTCGTCTGCGAGGTGGCTCTCGAGATCTCGAACCTGTTTTTAGTACACAAACAATAAGCAAATTGTGCAATGATGTAAAAAGACCAGCAAAAATAAACAACTTCAATTTTTTTTAGGATTAGAGGTTATAGCTTACTGTTAGGAATCACGACTCTCCACAATGGTATGATATTATCACTTTGAGCATAAGTTTTCATGGCTTTGCTTTGGGTTTCCCCAAAAGACCTCATACCAATGGAGATGTATTCCTTACCTACCCATGATGATTTCCTAAATTAGCTAATGTGAGACTCCCTCCCAACAATCCTCCCTCCCCTCGAACAAACTACACTCTTTGTTCGACACTTGAGTCACTTTTGACTACTTCTTCGAGACTCATAAATTCTTTGTTCGACATCTGAGGATTCTTTTGACATGGCTAATTAAGGGCATGACTTTAATACCATGTTAGAAATCACGACTCTCCACAATGGTATGATATTGTCCACTTTGAGCATAGGCTCTCAATAGCTTTGCTTTGGGCTTCCCCAAAAGGCCTCATACCAATGGAGATGTATTCCTTACTTATAAACCCATGATCATCCAACTTAAACTTTATATTAATTACCTTCTCTTGAAGAGTCCTGCAAATATGTTCCCTAGCCGTGAGTCTTAATTGCAAAGATTGCACACTGTCTTGTAACTTCTTCATTTCCTTCTCATCATGCTTGGACTTTTCTGCCTGTATGTTCAACAACAACAACAAAAAAAAAAAAAAAAAAAAAAAAAAAAAAAAAAAAAATTATAAACAAGGTCAAAGCACCAAAAGAAGAATCTTCAAGAAGTACAATCCGAACTTTCTGGTGTTAATGTTCATATACCATTTGCTTGAACTTGAACAGGTCTGTGAGATCGGTCTGTTTGCGAGCCGGGGCATTCTCGATCCCCCTAACACGGCTTGCAAAATTCAGCGAGCAGAGTGTCTCTCCAACATCGGCTGCACTTGGACTAATCTGTACAAACATCAGGGTTTTGCAATCTCCTCCTACATGTAGAAGAGTTTCAATTAGTGTCTATGAAGCTTCACAGTAAAGATTAAGGAGCAAAGTATTAAGGCAATAAATCCCCCACCTAGGGAGCTTTGCAGCAAGTGAGTGAGTTTTGAGTTTCTGGTACAAGAAAAAAAATCAAAACTCAATCAGATATAACAAGAAAATTTCCAGAGAAAACAGGAGAAGTTGGATGGAGAAATGCCTGTAAGGAATGTGAGCTGTTTTAGAAGCCAGGGCAGATATAACATCACCCAGAGCCGAAAGTGATTTATTGATGAACTGAGATTCCTTTAATCTTTCACCATCAACATCAATCCTCCCCACACGCTCGCTACCAGCCAAGTCCACTAACCAAAGATGACTCTTTGTCCTCTGTCCATTAATAAGATTCTCTCCCTTGACAGTGACTCGCAACAAGCTGCATACAAATGGTGAAAGGCGTGCATAAGTATATTTGTATGTCAAATCATATTGTAAGAACAAAATTTACTTAAAACATATTTAAGAAGTAATTGGCGTAAGAAAAGTGTATCACTTTGTTATAAAAGATGTTAGTAGAGGATTCTGCATGTTCCTCAAGATGATTCAGCACATGGTGATCAAGAACTTTACCAGTGGGAGCGGCTGCTCAGCTCATTAGCACTGGTGGACCCAACAGATCTTGCCCGATTTCCAGATTTAAGTATTTCCCACACTTCTTCAGTTCCATACACTTGAGCTTCAATCAATCCAGGGACTTCCTGTGTTCCTTCTGCTGCTTGCTTGATCTCCAACCTTAAAACAAACCTCACATTAACAATCTCTCCCAACATTTTTAACATTACTAATCATTCAAATGTTTCAAGTCTGGGGGAGGACATGTTGCAATGAACTGATAACAAATATCTTAGAACACTAATGCAAGAAATTGTTTCATATGATTATTGATTTTTTTGAACCAAAAGCATTCTGCTCTGTAGTGTTACCAAAATCACAATCACGAAATATGCCATGTAATATAGACATGTGTAACCATCCACGAAAAGTTATGGGAAAAAAGGAAACTCACTTCTTCAGATTTGGGTTGGAGTTGTCTGCCAAGAGATCCCTGATTTTCTCATTGTAAACCTCCAACATGCTGACATACAATTCATATTTCATAACACCATCTCTCTCTTCTGAAATCTTAAACAGCTCCTTTAGAGTTCGGTAGTTGACTCCTCTGTTTTCCG